>NC_051219.1:19096686-19341686 GCF_015220715.1 Pygocentrus nattereri | reverse complement strand
TTTAGACATGTGAACAATGGAGATGCTGTGCCATGAGAATTTCTCAAGCAAGCTCTTTTACGGAAATTTCTTTAGTGCTTTCAGACTTTCCCTCAGAGAAGAAGGACAAGAGATAGCTGTGTAACCTTGGGTGTTAACTCAGCACTACTGTTAAAGAAGCTCAAACGGTGTGATAGTAGTACAGTTCAGCAGTGTGTAGACTAGTGGGTCTGTTTCCGCAGGCAGATCCAGCACGCTGTCTGTTAACTCTTACTTCAGTTAACATTGACAGTTCATCACTTCATCACTTAGTCTCATTTATGACCGACCTTTAGAAAACATTTTCCCTCCAGAGCACACTTGATAAGAAAGGCATACGTTTAATTATTACAGGTAGTGAAACTACCATCTACGTACTATACTAGAATTTTATCTGTGTTCTCTTATAGCCTATAAACCTTTTCACCTGACGTTTTGCGTCAGACAAGTAGCTTAGGTGTTTTTTCCAATGTAATGATGGTGGCCAGTAGTTATAACCAGTGTTTAATATAAACTTTAGTTTCTAAAATAGCAGATGTAGGCTGCTCACAAATTTTTCGTTTCCTTCAACTGTAAGGAAAATTATTGCTGCCTTAAGCAGAAAATTGCTTTTGCGTGAGAATAAGCAGCATCTGCTGTGAACGGGAAGAATCATATGAGTCGGTCTTTACTACATAATCAGCTCCTGCTCCTTTGGTGTGAAAATGAGTCAAATTCAGGCGAAGCGTGGGTTCCTAACATCTTCGTTTTCCTTTCCGTCTGAGTACGGAACTGCATTTCGACCTCAGATGGCGAAGGAAACGCTGGCAAAATGAAAACTGCTCTCTTAAAAGAGCAAGTGTTCAGTATTTCTTTGTGAATGACCAGTTTTGCCTAATATGGAAATGGTGCATTTTCCTTAGAGAAGAGCTGAAGAAGACTACACTGTATGATCACAACTCACTGAGAATGGGATATGCATTTGATTTGGTGGAGTAGGTTTAATGTACTGTGAAATCATTCACTAAAAGAAGCATGAATAGCGTAAAAGAAGATGTCAGTATGTTTATGTAACTGAATATTTTAGCATGAATGATTAATGTTGTGCGGTGGTCACCATGTCCTGTCAGATACCGTGAATGTTTTGAGGAGATAGATCTTGAGTAGGTTATTTAAGTAGCTGTTTTTTATCAGAATTTTATGTCATACCCAGACTTTCTATTACAGAGAGTTTGTACTAGTGACCCCAGACTGTGTTTCACAGTTTGGTTTATCCAGCAATTTTGCTTGCTGTAATTTGGAAAGTGACATTCGCTTCCCTCGGTGGTGGGTTAAATGGAGTTGGATTACATACTGCTTCGAGCACAGACCCTTGTGTGGCTTTATTCCCCTTTGATGAGCCAGCGGATGGCTAAAGAGACTGTTGACTGTCACCACATCACACAGTCATCAGTCAATAAGGTTAACTAGACAAAGCTGAGAGGAGAGGACTTTGCCAGACAGGACTTTGCAGCCCTTATTCTCATTCTCTATGCCTAGCAGTTCCCTAGAAGTTGATCTACAAATCATGCGGAGCAAAGTAAACACTCCTGCTGACGCTTGTCACAGCATGAGTCTCTTTAGTTGGACTTGAATGTTGAGTCAAATTGTCAAACAGGCTTTCAGCCCTTCATGTCCAGGCGCGTGGTATTGATTTGCTGTTGTGATGGTTGGCCACATCAGAAGTTTCCTGAAGGGTAATGGGGGATATCATGCGCTTAAGGAGGGTTTGTGGACCTCTCTAAAATGTCTGAACTGCTCACTTTGAATGGACATGTCCCAAGAGTACTGTGTTCATTGTTCCTCCCACTGTCAAGAGTTCGTAGGCAGGTTAGGGCAATCAGCACACCTTGTTTCAACACTGCAGAAATAGCACTAGCATTACTTGCTGTTTTCTGTAAGTGCTGCTTGACTCAGCAGCTGTGAAGACACATCACAAAGCTGTTAAAACATTTACTGTCTCATCACTCATGTTTGCCGCTATTCATCAGGCGGCTGGGTCTTTGCTGAGGAGCTTGTCTGTCCACACAGAAATTAAGCAGCTGCAAGATGCTGGATGGATAAGCTTACTGTCCTTACCCTCTCAAGAACCTCACCCTCTGAGCATGCCCACATGGCTCAATAGCGCCCCCTGTAGGTTTTAATCCTGTCAGGCGAAACGCTTGCTCACTGACCCGGAGAGTGCGGTCAGTCAGAGCGAGTCCTTAGCGACGCCTCTGCATTCTAAGCTGTGACATCAGACTCGTAATGCCTCACCCCCTTCCTCTTCCCCAAGGCTCGTGAGCTGAATGCATTTAGAGAGCGGTGCATGTGAGGTCGGTCGGTCATGAATGAGGCAGTGCTTGTTTTAGTTACATGCTGTGTCACCAGTGAGTGCTGCACCTCACAGACCCCCCCCCCCCCCCAATCTTCTTTTCTCTCTGTCCCTGACTCTCTCATTCTCACCTTACCTTCGCTCTCTTTTTCACTTTGCTTGCCCTCTCTCTTTCTCTCTCCCTTTGCTGCCATCTCTCCCTTTCTCTCTCTCTCCCCCCCCCCCTTTCTGCTTTTTCTCTTTTTAACCTTGCTTGCTGTCTCTCCCTGACTCTCTCTCACTCTTACGCATCCTTCCTCTCTGACTCTCTCCCTCCGCCCTCTTTCCGCTCTCTGTATCTCTCAGACTTTCATCACTGTCTACTCATCGCCCTTTCTTTCTTTCTTTCTTTCTTTCTTTCTTTCTTTCTTTCTTTCTTTCTTTCTTTCTTTCTTTCTTTCTTCATCTCTGTCTACCCTTCTCTCTGTATCTCCCACTGCTTCTCTCTCTCTCTCTTTCTCTCTCTCTCTCTGTCTCTCTCTCTCTCTCTCTCTCTCTCTCTCTCTCTCTCTCTGTCTCTGTCTCTCTCTCCCTCACTCTCCCAGAGGCATGCAGGCTTGCCCCTGTTTAGCCTGAGAGATTCTGACAAGTCGCTATGCATGCAGCCGGAATCCTTGACCTATTTCTTAATGAGTGAACAGCACAAAATGTGTTTGGGGGGCTGTGTTTTCTGTGCCCAACCCCACTATGTCACTGATCTCACCCCCCACATACACACATTTACACTCTTTCATTTCTGTTAATTTCTGTACTACTTGTATGTGTGCGTGTTTGTTTTTGTACACTTTCATGTCAAAAATGTCCAGACTTGTCTTAAAAACCACAGAAAAACAGGAACAAAGAGCCTTTTTAAGACCAAAAAATGGTCCGGGATTTGGAAAGCTCTACGTGTTTTATTTTCTAAAATGTTCTATTTTGGTTATTGTGGCTAAAGTTAGAGTTGAGCTTAGAAAACTCTGATTATGAATAGGTAATTACTTATACATATCATGCAAGTGCTTTTTTGTGTAGATACCAATAACAATGGATAACTGACATATGGGGTCAATATTCCTTTGCCATGAATTTGAAGTTAACAGTGTGAAAATGTAAAGGAACACAACATTTCACTAAACGTTTCAACATTATTAAAATAAAGTGTATGGAATTTACAGACAGTCTAAACCAGTGGTGTCCTTTCTTATCTGCAAAGGGCCGGTGTGGCTGCAGGTTTTCACTCCAAACAGGCCGAAGCACACTTGATTCTACTTGTTTAATCAGTCAGTCTAAATTTATAAACATTTCATTAAGTGATCTCCTGTTTGGTGGAGTGAAAACCTGCAGCCACGTTGACCCTCTGTGGATAAGACTGGACACCCGTGTTCTAAACATTTGGAAATGATGTTGAAGAATGTAAGAAAATGTTTTAATATTAAAAATATTTGATATATAAAAAAAAGCCAAAATTAAAACTTTGGAATGAAACAAACACCTTCTTAAAACTTAAGCAAGCTAAACTACAAAAAGTGTTTTTTTTTCAGTCATGATTGCATTAGAGATGTGCATTCATTATTTAAAATCCTCTTTATGAGCAAGAAAACAAAAATGTACCATTCACAGTAAGTGGAAAAAAATCTGATAAACCCAGATATAAAACATATATAACGTAATGTAACCACTCGTCCTGGCATTGTATAAAAACAAACGTGTGTGTGTGTGTGTGTGTGTGCACTTGCACTGTTTGTTTGTTTTAATACGCCTGGTCATGCCTCTTCCTTTACGGCTTCAAGGCTTGTGCGTGTGTTTATCTGGACTTCTCACCAGTCCAGCTGTCACAGCAGAGATCTCTATCATGCTGACCCTTAGTTGCTTTACTCTCTAGGACACAATGTGTATATACTTGTGTGTGCGCGAACATGTCTACATGTTTATCCGCTCACAGAACAACACTGCACAGATAACAGTTCATGTGTGACATTGATGAAGGTATGAACAGACTGGCCATGAAAGTAGATTCTGTTCCCTGTGGTAAAAAAAAGCAGAGCCGACTGTTCTTCATTCTATCCTTTGGTCCTTAGGTGCCCTCACGATATGCCTCTCTACCAGTGTTTGCCTTTATCACTAGGAAAGGTTGTAAACATCGTGCTGTGATAATTTGTCTTTGCTGCCACTGTTGCGTTCAGCTTTGAGCCCGCGCTGACCCCGGAGCTGAGCTACACCTTAATTAGGCCTGTGTTTTGCGTTGTGGCTAATTATCAGGAGCAGTTGGTGGACAGGCTCTCGCTTGGAAGGTGCCAGTGTCCAGATTGGTCACAGCAAAGTGTGGGTGCTGACACATTTACAGCTTTGCACTGTGGGCTGGGAGTAGTCAGCCCTTTGCAGGTGGCGGTCAGTCTGAGTTCATTGACTACACGGGCAAATGTTTGCAGGACTGCAGTTAAGAACTGATTGTGACATAGCAACATGTACATGAAACATTCAGTTTTTATTCTATACGGGTCCCTTATTATCATAGTTACACATGAGGGCCCTGGTGTAATTGCAATGCTTGGAGTTAAGCCACTGTTTGTCACTATAAGAAAGAACCTCATATTTTCATTCCCATTAAATACCTTCACAATTGTGCCATTGCAGTTGCCATTCATGTATATTGTAGACCTAAATTGTCAACTGCAAGTAAAAGTTGTATAACAATTAGGTCATGACAATTAGAAGGCTAGAAATAATTTCCTTTTCCCTAAAAGGTTATTTGACATATTATGTGTTTCTGTGACAGGAGCAACAATTTTTTTTCTACCATATACTGCTATTGGAAAATGTCCTAAGTATTTGCTTTCTGTAGTGATGTAGGCATTTCCCCACTTCTTTGTGTATTTACACACCATTATGGCAATAAGAGTTAAGAGGAAACTGCACTAGAGGACAGCTCAGTCTAAGAGGCAGTTGCGTGTAAGTAAAAGGCCAGTCACTCTTTCACAGCCTTCATCATCTTGAGTGCTTGTGTGCTGCGTGGTAGCTTGCTGTCTCATTGAGGCCTTTTCAGATTGATAGCCACGGGGCTGCAACAATGTCAAATAGGGCTGCTTTAGTATGAGCAACACATAGCGCAGAAGGTAAAAATCAATGCGTATGCTCCACACCCAATTCTACAATACATGCCCGGACCCTGCACTGCCTTTTCGAGGCCGGCCTGATGAGATGGTGTAGTGTGTGTGGTGAAGAGTGGGCCTCAGGAAGCTGGACTGAGGAGGATGGATGGCTGGATGTGTGTGTGTGTGTGTGTGTGTGTGTGTGTGTGTGTGTGTGTGTGTGTGTGTGTGTGTGTGTGTGTGTGGATTGCCTGTGAGCTTTTGGTTGTTTGGGCCATGTCTGTCAAACACAAGGGCTGTGTTTGAGTGTGTGTGTGTCAGTGTATGTCTCTCCGGCAGGGCTGTACACCTAGAAAGAATGGAAGGGTGAGAGAGACAGAAAGACTGAGAAGGAAAGTAAAGGTAGGTATATGCTAGGCTTGTGTCTGGTGCCTGTAACTGAGTTGCCATGGTAACAGCCCCAAGTGATGGTAAAAACTCATTTACCACCAGTTTAAAAACCTATAATTCATTTATTGATTTATTTCATGCAAACCATAGTAAGATGGTGGTATTTCCACACATAACTGAACTGTAAAACATGTTACATACAATAATATTCAATAATACCACATTTATTGTAGCCACCGTATATAACATTATTGTAGAAGTTCAGCTCTTAAACATTTTAGGACATCCTAAGACTACAGCATCAGGTTTCAGACAGAACAGCTTCAGGTGCTGGGAAAAACATGACTTAAATCATGTTTCAGCACACATACAATCACCCTCAGGCAAGTGATTTCAGAAGAGCAGGCAACAGGCTAAGTTAATCGGCCTTGGATGGTAAAGTCCTTGTGAAATTTATAATTCTGTTCTTAAGTCAAAGATGGTGACATGTTGCTCCATTTCTTTTTTTCAGAATTTTAAAGATGTTTGGCTGCCATTCAGTCCATATCAAAATTTCATGACAGATGGGCCAATAAAATGGTCCACAGTTGCTTAGAATAATCATATTACATTAACTTGAGTTAAAAATTAAGGATGTTTTTTCTTCTTTTGTGAAGTTATATTTTTGGAGATATGAGGTTTTGTTCCTACAACGATGTTTTACTACAACCACAGCTTTTACTGAACTGCATGTTTTTACTGAACTAATGTCCTATGATTTCCCAACGATTAATCTTCCAACTCACACACTACAACAGGGGCAGTTAAAGGAGTTAAAATCAGTGGTCTTTAAGGTCATGTGCCCACTGAGTGCTGGACCATTCTCACGTTCATGTCAGTAATTTTGGAGCAAAAGTATGAAATATGGCTGCTGATATGGCACGTGTCGAAAAAGCCACCAATAAGTTTACAGCATAACATGGCACACAAATAATGGTGGTGTTAATTTCTTTCATCGTCGGCTGTTGTCAGACACTCTATCATACCTTTCTTTGTCATAGATAAAGAAACTGGCATCATCTTCTACAATGTGACATGCAATAAACCTATAAGACTGCTGTTATCGCAGAATTTGCCGCCAGGTTTAAGAGAGAGAGCCAGAGAAAGATAGGAGTGAATGGAAAGATGGAGGGAGAACACTTTTTGTGCCACGGAGACTCATCCAGCCTGTCCGTGCCCAGCCAGGTCCAGGGGCCACTGTTGAACCCAGCTCTCCCCGCTCGTCTCTTCTTCTCCCCTGCAGCCGCCAGCTTGCCAAAACAAAGGCTTTTGTTTAGATCTGCAGTTGGGCAGATGGAGGAGAAGACAGTAAATGAAAAACAGTGCAGAGAGGGGAACTAGTGGACCATGATGGAAGGAGTGCACACTGGGGCCATTCCTCTGGGAAGACTAACGGTCTTACAAAAAAAAAAACACACACAAACGCCACCACAATGCTCCTAAGCCGAGACGGTGCCAGGGCAACTGCGCAGCCCTCTTTCTTTTTTAGCCGAAGCCACTGGTCACGAGCACTAGCCGGTGCCTCAAGGCTCTCCTGGGCCCTGGCAGCCTTTATTAAGATGTTAATGGAATTGCCTTCATGACACATTTCTATAGGACAGACTCCCTCGCCATGGCCATTTTTCAATGCCTCAGTCTGCCTGCCACGGTCAATACATCAGCTCCTTTAAACAACAGGTTCTTCATGCATTCACTCTACGCTCACTATAGTATGATTCTCTCTCTTTCTCCCACTTTCCCTCTCTTCCTCTCTCTTCCTTCCATTCCTTTTCCTCTCCCCTCTTTCTCTCATTCTGTCTCTTCCTGTTTTTGTATGTCTTCCATTCTTTCTTTCTTTCTTTCTTTCTTTCTTTCTTTCTTTCTTTCTTTCTTTCTTTCTTTCTTTCTTTCTTTTCTTCCATCCACTAATTTATTTTTCTCTCCCATATTTCTTTATTTCTTCTGCCCATTTGTTCATTGTCTCTCTCCCCTCTTTTATTTCTCCCTCTAAAAGAAATCTCTTTCTCCCCTTTTTCTTGCTCTCTTTCTCTACTGTCCTTCTTTCTTTCTTTTAATTCACCTGCACTGTTCCTTCAAGTCATTCTGTTTACTTTTCTTTTCGTCTTCTTTCATTTCTCTCTTTTTCCTTCTTTTTATCGCTCTGCTGTTTGTCAGCATCTCTCTCTCTCTCTCTCTCTCCATTTCATGTAAGCCATCCTCTTATCAGTCTGAGAATAATAAGTTATTTATTTTTTGTGTGCGGACTACTTCATATTTGGCTGTAAGTCAGTGCCAGAAACTCATGTTATCCTCATAAGAACGCTAATGTCCAACTTGAAGAGGGCCTCCAAAATGGAACGTGGTGAGCTTTTATTGACCTTTTGTCCACCAAAGCTTTGCCTCCCACACCACAAATTCTTATTTGTGTGCTAAAATGGTTCACACACTGCTCAAAACAAAAGAAGTCCTAAACAAGTTGCTACCTTTACGTTATGAAGCGTTAACTTTCTTCGTGATGTCCAAAAGCCAGACTTTTATTCTCTGGGTGGTTCTTTCACTTAGCTTCTTTACAAATGTGACACCAACCCCAACAACGTCAGTAATCAGGTAACTCATGCATTGAGATTGCATTATGTGCATTATTGTTTATGTGGAAGTTCACAATAAACAAGCATTGAAAATAGACGAGGACGAGAGGGCCCCAGCGGATTTTGAAGAATGGGGAGCTGCACTTGGCAGACGTGTGTGTGGGGTGGCAGGGGGCTAAGAAAGAAAGAAGAGACGTGTAGGTAGAGCTGTAAGGTCCACACTGCCCCCTTGTGATGTGAGGAGTTCAGCCTCCTGTCGGTTGCCATGGTTACAGAGAGGAGGCTGGGGGCTTGTCTCTTCCATTGGTTTGAGGGGTAGAGGAAGACATGCTAAAGGCAGTTTTGGTCCTGACAAGCGCGAGCCAGGCCAATTACAAACCAGTAGTGCTGACTCTCACTGAGTCAAAATGCTTGGACAATGCCATTTACGTCACATGGTTTAAGATTTGGTTTGTCATGTGGTGTCAGATATATGGATATTCAAACTGACCTGTATTCATGTACTTAAACAATTGTTTTTAAGGTAAAGAGTTTGCAGTTTAAAAAATATGCTTTTTCTGACTGTGTGACATAGAACCGCAGTGAATGTGGGGAAACAAGCAGCTGATGTTGCGTTAAGTGGAAAGCACATAAGTTTAAAGGGTCCATATCATGGAGAACTACATTTCTCTTGCTTTTTTATTTTGAATGCATTGTTTTTCTGATGTCATGAGAACCTTTATCATAGATTAAACCTGATCATTTGCATATGTCTACCTATTCAGCCTACAGTCTTTTAGCTCTGCCCATATATCCTAAAGTTCTGGGAAGTGTTTCAGCTTTGAGTGCTTTTTAAATGAGGCACAATACAGGGCAGACAGTCTTTAACAAAATAAGACTGAAAAGCAAAGAGAAATTGGGAAATGGTAATTACCATTTCTGGTACATAAAACTAGACTGTGGTAATAAGTGGACATCCGTGGAAAAAATGGAAAGACAAAAAAACATATCATAAATCCACTGCACAATTAGGCATAGATCTTTTTCATACAATTAATGTATGTTAAATGCTTTGTTTTCATTTTTTTATTTATTTGTTGTTTCTGCTTTCTTGCATTTAAAAATTCTGCATACTCAAATGAAAAAAAAAAAAAAATCGTTAAACTGCCCACCACAATACAGACCCTTCTCATTTCGAAGCTGCATGTGGATAGATAATTAAATGTCGTTTTCTCCTTCTTTTTCTGTGATCCCTTGTTCATCTGAGGTAAGGAAGGTAAGGAACATATACACATGGTCCATTTTTCGTCTGCATCAGATGTTCATTGCCATGTGGTGAAGGGAACAATTCCTTTGTTGTGGGCAGATAATTGCCTTTAACCTTCCTTTACCTACCTGTGATTCTTTGGCTGCGGGCCCATGCACGTACGCTTGACGTGTACTCACCTGCATCTGAGCCGCCTGCTTTGTTACAATTCTCAAGCCGGCCGCGGCCTTATCTGCAGAGATATAGCTCGTCTTTCCTGTCGGGAGGCAGACGCCTTAACACATCCTCCACGCCTCAGCTGGGGAAAAGAGCAGAGATAAGCCTTCCAAATTCATTCCTGAGCCAGATAGCAAATGGAGCCTCTCAGATGAGAGAGAGAGAGAGAGAGAGAGAGAGAGAGAGAGAGAGAGAGAGAGAGAGAGAGAGAGAGAGAGAGAGCGTGAGGAGGAAGGGAATGAATGAGGAAAGGGAAGAGGGGGAGAGAGAAGGAGAGAGAGAAATGGTTCCTCTGTCATCCAGATAAACATTTTCCATAGTGCCGACCAAAACAATCCCAAAACCAAAAGCAATGATGAAAGACCTTGAAACTCTCGACTTCAAAACTCTGAGAAACGACAGAGCATCCCTGCTTGGCACTCCCTTCCTCCTCCAAGTAGGTTCTGGTTTATGTGGGCATGCTAGGGGACAGCAATCACAGAGGAGGTACCAGCTTGTTGCCAGGGGTACTGGACACGCTCCTTTGAAAACACAGGCCAGCCAGTCTTAGAATAATATAGAGAAGTGTTTTAGGATGGAGCAACTTCATTTCATTCTCTCTCTGCTTCCCATTGTGTTTAGCTTCTATCCTTTGGCTTTGAAAGCCAGGGGAAGTCCCAATAAAATCTTCCTTGTTTGGCTTATTTACACTCATGATGCAATGCAGTGGAAGAGCCTCATTTGGTTCCTAAAAGAACCTTTCAGCAGATGTATTGAAAACCATTTTTACACCTGAAATATGTGAGAGTAGTTTAAAGAACCTTCAAATAATGAAAAGATTCAATCTAAGGGTGGTTGACATGGCAAAAATAAACTAATGAAATATGAATAAACAATATTTCTTTCAGCATTTCACATACTGTAATGGACTAAATCCAATCAAACAGGCCCAATAATTCTCTCTTTATCTTTTATATGCTGTTGGGCAGTGTTCTTTAAAATATGATATTGACGATGCACTCTCATGTGGTGATGTAATTTTCCTTGATAACGATAAATGTTGTAATATTATCCAGCCCTATCTCTATCCCAATTAAAGTTTTTTCCTAGAGCGATACATCCAAGCCAAGAATCATTAGGGGACTCTTTGAGTGTAGGTGGCCGTAGGGCTGGATGCCTTCACAGTTAGCGGATGCTTTGGACATGAAACAAGATCTTTTCATAGGCAGAATAGAGCTAGCAGAACTGATGACGTTCCAAAGCACCATCACTTTCCAGAGCACTGTGGTCTGTGGATGTTTTTGCTATTGACTCAACCTCGGACAACCTTAGGAGACAAGTTGACGTGTTTGTATAGTGAAATGCGGTTGGCAATCGGATGTGAACAGCACTACAGTTGCCCTCTCACTGCTTGTCAGTCCTCTCATCAAAAGCTTGGAAATGACCATTGTTATATATGTAAACGCAATAAATAACATATCTGGAAAGGTCACAATGCCTTCACGTGGTGCCAAGGGACATACAGATCCAAACATTGTTCCCTTGTTGTGCTTTACACTTTGTAACACCAGGCTTCTTCGTGGATTTGAGTAGCAGCAGTAAAAAAAAAAAAACATGCAGGCCTTGTGGAAGTGCCTCAATGTATTTAATACCACAACTCTTCTGTTGTCAAAGCTAATGAAATGTGAGACATGACAGTAACATCTCCCCTCAGTTTTGTGTGTTGGCATCTGGAAAGGGGAAAAAGCAAGCACGATTATGAACATAAGCATTTAGCTCTCGAATTACACAGTGGGAAATAAATAATCAAATGGTGACATGTATAATTCACAGATCAACAGCAATGTAGGTCAATCACACTCCTTTTCTTTTGCGTTTAAGGAGAGCGACTGGCGAATTAGGGTATCTAAGACAATTATCCCAAGTGTGACAGCGCTGAGAGCCTTGGCAGAGGACTGAAGAGCCCCTGTGTTGTCCGCCGAGATGTTGATTAAATATGACTGCTCTGGAGCCGCTGCCTCGAGAGAGAGAGAGAGAGAGAGAGAGAGAGAGAAAGAGAAAGAGAGATAGATTGGGTGGGGGGTGGAAGAGAGCTGGGCAGGTTTCTACTTGAAAGATGTGAATGAATATAGTCTTATGTTGCATTGTGTAACAGTTGGGGATTACACGCTAATGCTGTTTAATGCCTGACACATAAAAGGTGAGAGGATGTCATGCGTGCCACTCGTTTACTGTCATTGCTTGGCTTTGGAATTATATTTACCCACAGCAGAAGATAGACATTGGCCTTTTGGGTTTATCTGACATTGACTGTGATAGTTATTGACTAATAGTATGAGAATCTAGAGTTCAGAAAAAAATGTGCACTATTTTCATCTTACCTTAGATGAAAAAAACTATGTTACATAGTTACACTTCATGGCCACTACATACCACTATATGAGCTCAGTAACTAAATGTGACAGTATCATAGGATGCCACCTTTGGCATAAGTCAGTTTATAAAATTTCTGCACTGCTAGGTCTGCCCCAGCCAACTGTAAGTGCTATTATTGTGAAATGGAAGCATCTAGGAGCAACATCAGCTCAGCCATGAAATGGTAGGCCTATGCAAACTCAGAGAGTTTATGTCATTACTCCTGGATGCTTCTGTTTATCAATAATAGCAGATGAGGTTTCAGCGTGACTGCACCCCTGTGCACAAAGCGAGGTCCATAAAGATGTGGTTTGACGAATTTGGTGTGGAGGAACTGCAGCAGCCTGTACAGAGCCCTGAACCTCAACCTAAATGAACACATTTTAACAAATTAAAAAGTTGATTGCTAGAGAGGGCTTCTCGTTCAACATCAGTGCCAGACCTCACAAATGCCCAGAACATCTTGTGCAAAGTCTTCCCAGAAGAGTGGGAATAATAATGCTCATAGTTTTGGAATGGATGTTGAAGCTTGTATAGGTGTGATGCTCAGGTCTGCATATACTTTTGGCTGTGTTGTGTAAAAACAGAAGAAGCAGCTAGGTGTAAATATATTACATCATGATACCTGCGTTTTCAAAATACACGGTATGTATTCATATTTTGCCACATAGATATGATGTGCTAGTACTGCCACATTTAGTGCAATGCGTTTTATTCAACATTTCACATACTGTGCTGTACTAAATCCAATTAAAACAAGTTATGTAGTTGTTTTAATGAAATAGGCAAGTAATATTGACATTATTATTGTTATATTGCTGTCATTGCGGATTTTTATTACTATACTAAAATTTATCATGATAACGGTAAAATATTGTCATATTGCCCACCTGTAGTAGAAGCCTGTGTGTACCTATTTGTGTAGAATATTTTCATGTTGGAATATTTTTTAGAATACTATCTTGTGTATTTAAGAATTCTATAAGGGACAAAATAACTTTGACATGCGTTTACATTTTTTATTATTTTATTAGTTTTTTGTTCCACTGTGTACATTTATTAAATGTGTTTAGCATTTTTATGTATATGCCTTTTAATTAAATCTATTTGAAATACTTTTAAGTAATGAAAAAACATCAGTAATAAACAATAATTTAAAGAGGGAACTTGAGAGGGATTTGAACGTGTATTCAGTGAACATTATACAGTGTTAGAAACCCTTAATCAGATATATATGGAATTATTTTATTGACAATAGCCACGCACTTTGCATGATGCTAATTGGTGCAGTGTTATAAATCGTTACCTCCAGTGCAGAACGAAAGAAGCAAACTTTAGTTACCAAACCTGCTGTGGCTGATTGAATACATTTGAAGTAAAATGGGAAAAAAAATGAAAGTTAGATTTTTCGCTGAAGTATCGTTTTAAATCTGTGTTATAAGGCTGCTTTGTCCTCAGGCAATGCAGAATGTGCTTCTGTAGCTATTTTGCATGCCCTTGTTCCTGCTCTCGCTGGCTTTATATCACAAGCATTGTTTGGCAAGAAAAATCGGGGCGCCAAGAGAATGCAGTTCATTTGCAGAAATGTTCTCCCAACCAAAAATCTGGGAACCTTTTATTTGAATTTTATGTGTTTTGGCTTTGACCTAAGGCACCTCACTCCAAGGCTGGCATGGCATAGTTCCCCAAGGTTTGAGTTTAAGAATGCATGTCATAGGCCACAGGTCTGAGGTAAGAGCCAGCTGCCCATCTCGCATCGATGGCCATATTGAGCGAAACTGAAATGCCTGTGTTATGTAAAAGATGAGTGCATGACACAGTCTCGATTGCACTGCTGCTGTTTGTTGAAGCGATAAATATTTCATTATCTCTCCCTGTCATTACCATATATTGGAACAAATCTGTCAATTAAAGGCTCTGCCGAAGTATTTAGTTAGCCACGCCGGAAAATAACGCTGTTTACGAGAGAGAGGGGATTAAAAATGCATTGTCTTTCCTTCGTTTGTTTGTTTACACGTTTCATCTGTGGCTTTTCAAAGCTGACAATTACCAGCTTGTAGCACACAGCATTTCTCCCCCCTCCCTCTACTCCTCCTTCTTTCCTCTGTTCTTATGCTTGTTTTCTTAGCAGGGAGGAGGACAGAAAACAAGGAAAGTGGAGTGGGAGGAGACTCTGTGTGTGTACATATATATATATATATATATATATATATATATATATACATATATATGTGTGTGTGTGTGTTTAGCAGCGCCCTGTCCCCAAAGCTCTTTGCAGGCCTTTGGCAGATGCCCAGCATGGTACCACATTAATGGGCTAAGACACACACTCATGGACACATATCCAAACACAACACCTGTCTCCGCAGAATAGATCTTGCACTTGTCTCTTGTGTGGCTTCCTGTCTGCTCTGCTGATGAAGGCTCTTTGTCAGATTGTCTGCAGATGCTCAAAGCGTGGACAGCTTGAGCTATCGTCCTCATCCTGGGATGAATGAGCCTCTGATCCAGTCCGGCACATTCACCTGAGGCCACCCACAAAGACTTCATGCACCTCAGATCATTCTACTTCTTTCGTCGTCTTTGCAAAATGTGCAAGAGTTGCAGAACATGTCCAATGAAGTTATACCTTATGTGGAATAATACATGATAAACCACTTTTCACTGAACTGTCACAGTAGCCCATCCAGTAATCTCTGGGTTGCCGTTATTAATTGCATTTTATATCTCTGTGTACCTCAGATACCATGTCTACATGATATTGAATGATGAAAGTAATTTTGATGGAGAGCTTACCATATGCTACCATGACACTCGCTTCTCTCTTATTAATCTTTTACTAGTTGGTAGAGAACATTGTTTGAAGGTGCAGTATGTAAGATTTAGATCAACCTATTATCAGAAGTTTTCATTAGTCTATAATCACCTGTAGCTATAAATCATTGTGTTTTTGTTAGTTTAGAGTTTCATATCTACGTAGATAGAGGTTGCCATCTTGTGCATCCATGCTTCTATAGAATGGACAAACCGAACCCTGGCTTTAGAGCAGTAGTCTCCAGCCCTGGTCCTGGAGAGCTACATTCCTGCAGAGCCTACTTCCAACCACAATTTGCCACACCTGCTCTAACTAATCAACCTCTTCCCAAGTCCTTGATTGACTGAATCAGATGTATTAGACTAAAGTAAAGGGCAGGGCAGCTTATTGGATATATGTTGGAACTAAACCCTGCTGGAAGGTAGCTCTCCAAGACCAGGGTTGGAAGAATCAGTGGTTGTTGCCAGTGCTGGCTAACTATTTCGTTTTTGATCAGTTTGAAAACCAAAATTTTGACAAATGGAGGATCAAACTTATTTTACAAAAACATGAAGAAGCAAAAGGAAATCCGGGCGATGGCAGAAAACCTGTAGGTTTTACTACACACTTAGAGAGGGAGGGGTGAAGGAGCGATTTTCTCACCACCAGATGCCACTTAATCTTACACACTTTTAGTCCTGAGAGTTGAAATAGTCTTGTGTAGGGCTGCATGATATATCGTTTCAGCATTGTCATCACAATGTGCAATAGTCACATTGCAGGACGTGTGATGTCAAGTAGGCAAATTAAATCAACCGTCATGTCTGTTACCAAGCAACCAACCAAACGCGCACAGCTGAAATGTAAACATGTACCTAACATTATGAATAAAAAACTGTTATAAATGTAAGTTAGCCAGACAGCTACACTAACCCTAAAAAGTTCAAAAGAAAACTAAAGTACAATAAAGTTATGAATATTGCGAGAGCACCCCGTGCTGTTTTACCAGAGCATCACCACTCTGCACTTTCAGATGATCAATCTCTTTAGCTGACCATGCTAGCGTTATTATTCACCACCATCACTGTAATATTTTATCTGACAGACTTTCAATGCCGTTAACACACAAAGGTAATAAGACGGGGTGGTGGAGATCTTGTCTACAATGTCTGTTTTTTTTTTGTTTTAAAGCGTTAGAAAATAAAGCATCTCACAAATGAGAGCACCGTTTTGCAGTGTAGTGAAATGTAGTATCATTATGCTAGTGGTGAACTATGCTGCCTATCACAATTACGTGAAAATGATAGAAACAGATGGTTAAAACAGAAGATAGGACACTACGGAGGTTCATCCTAAAATTTGGACAGTATTTAGAAAATTTGGTTTAGTTATGACGATTCTGTGATGCTGTTTTCCTGTCTTGAGTAAGGATGAGATTAGGAAGTTAGGAGCTGTTGTTCTGTTCTGCTCCTGTTTTATATTCAGTCCTAACTGAAGTTGTCCTGGTGGCAAAACAGATAAGATTTCACTTAAGATGTTTCTGTAATACACCCTCAGGATCCTATTTATACATAACTCCTCTTCTTCAGTCACAGATGAGCTCCTTATTTTAGGGCAAACAGCATGCATTATTAATATTATGAGATGTTACATCATTAATTTTATCCTGGATTGATAGAAGAGTATTACATGAATGCAGTGGTGTTATGGTAAGTCAACCAGTCTATTAGGAGTTGGTTTTCAGCCTTTTTAATGATTATTTTTATCTTGCAGATGCACCCTCTAGAATGATTATTTCCAAATTGTCGTCTATTGAAAATTCTTGTAATTTTTCATATCACAATATGTATTGCAGAAAAAAACTGCAATGTTGTTTTTTTTTTCCAATTTTTTCATGCAGCCCTAGTGTTGCTGAAGGATGGGACTTAAAACTGAAGATGTTTGGTGTGTGACATTTGCTTCTTTAGTTTTGTACTGGAGCTATGAGGCTAATGTAGCTGACGAGTAATGGAGTCTTATATCATATCAATTAACATGTCTAAGTCATCACACATTTGCCTCAGATGTGTTAAGTGTTAAGTAATTGCAAATTGACCTTGTGGTTTCTGACATTGCATAAGACTGTTAACTTTATAAACAGACAAGTGTGCAGACATAATGTTGGCTTTAAGGTGGCTGTTTATACTATGTAACAATCTCTGATCTATTTTTATGTACAGTGTGTCATATAATGTCACGCAAGTATATTTATGATTGCTTGACAGCATTGAGGCAAGCATGTGATGATTCAAGCATACAGTTTGCATGCTGCTGATTGGTAGGGTACGTCTATCCTTTTTTGTTATCTACCTCCCTGTGTTCACAGGCCCTATGTTGTAAGGTTCTATGTTCTTTTTTTTTAAAAACAGCTGTATTTCCAGAGTCCGTGTTCCTTCTGTGAAGTTTTCTCACTTCGAGAAAATAATATTTCCTCAACATGCAAATAAGAGTAACGTCCATACCTATGGTTTATTTATTTTCTGATGTTATATGATTGTAAATAAAATTGGAAATTATTTTACATGGTGCTCCCAAAGAGACTCCCTTTATAAATACACACTCTGACTGAACATTTCAGTGAAGCAGATTAAGAACCTATTCAGTGATAGGCAGCATTTAAAAAGATTGCAAAACATTGCACTACACTTGCACAACCAAACTAAGCATTTATTCAAATGTATGATCTTTGATGACCGTATGACTTTACCAATGAGTTTGGACACCCTTTCATAGGTTCCTTTAATGAATCATTTTGAGATATGATGTATCGTATAAAGAGCTGAACATAAGGCCCTGGAAACAGAAGCTTGGAAACAAAGGACCATTGAAACATATGCTCCTCTACATTGCCCTCATAGCTCCAGTGTAAAAATGAAGAAGCAAAATTTGGAAACCAAACAAATGTCTTGGCTGATTGACTACGTTTTGATTAATTGTGTAAATTATAACTTTTCATCAATTTCTTTTACAGTCAGAGATTAAATGTTTAGTCATTGTCTTAGTTTCTCCAGTGAACGTGAGCTCAGCTTGTGATGACAGACAACATCCGTGGCCCACGGACGCCCATTCAGGGCTGGGAACAGGAGGAGGAATGCCACAGAGAGCGGCAGGATTGTTCCTTGTGATACTGAGGCAGACAGGAACAGGAAGGAACCAGTGATGGGAGGGGGTATTATATTAGCTGCCTCCGGCGGAAGTGTGACGGATGGGTTGTGGTGCTGGCACGACTGATCTCACAAGCCAGAAGAGCAGAGGTTTTAGGATATGCATGCCAACCACTGGGGGCAAAGGTGGAGCGAGGTTGATGGACAGAAAAATTCTGGACAAAAAGAGTCATGGTCAAGAGGATGCTTGCATGGCCTACACCTGTATTTCCTTGAAAAAGCAACTTTAAACCACTTAACTCAATGACTTCCTGACCTGAGTTCTTAGACATTAAGCAAGCAGAAAGTTAGTTATATTCAGGCAGGTTATTGATTGAACAACTGATAGGGATTTTTGGATAAGATCTGGTTCAGGATAACACATAGATTATAAAGATGATAAACCCTGCCTTTTTAGGTTGTTTAGGCTTGCTTTTGTGAGTGTTTCATTATTTTAGGTTTTAGGGTGGTCCATTATATTCATAAGTGGCTACAGTTTAGAGAAAAAACTGATTTAAAAAAGTAACTGGCAAAATGAAGTCCATCTGCAAATCCATGTTTAAGTGTGTGTTATATTTAGGCATGCAGTTTGCATAGTATTACACTGGTAACTATAAGCTTCCATTATTTCTTAGCTATATATAGCCATACAGCTTCGATAGAAGACTAAAGAAGCAAACTTCAGATGTGAATCATGGTGTCTTGGCTGATTGAGTACATTTAGGGTTAAGAGTACATATTCTCCCCTCAGTATTTTAGTTTATTCAGATATTCTGATATGCCACACCTGCAGAATTTTTCCCTCTATGTATGCCGCCAGTTTTGTTTTGCTGGTTGCTTTGCGAACAGCAGCCACCTTTCACCCTCTTCCCTTTCCAGCTGAAGAAAACAATGCACACTTGCTGCTCTCTGTCTCTCTGTGGTTTTGTTTGAGAGATGCATGTTTGTGTTGATGAATGAGAAATTACGATTTGCTCCAGTTCACTAGGCAGATAAGGCTCTCTCTCGCCCCGCATGGAGCGATTATCGAGGGACCGCAGCTGGGTCCCTCAGCTGCCTGGGCTGTGTTGGGCCTCATTTCGCTGGCTCACTGTGCCTCGTCTGTCAAAAACAGGCCGATCTGTCGGACCCCCTGCCACAGCACCTCTGATGGTTTTATTAATGATGAAAGGCAGGGAGAGGTAAATGAGGTAAAACTGCAGGATGCTCCAGCAACCAGCTATTATTGCCCACTCACGGATCTATCCTTTTCTCAGCAGCCCCCACGCTTTTTCTCTCTGTCTCTATCTGTCTTTGTCTGTCCATCCATGTTGTGCTGCATCTTTGTCTTTCACTGTCTTTCCCTCTGTCATAAACTCTCTTGCCATCTCTCTTTTTCTCTGCCTGTCGCTCCTGCTTCGTTTCTTTTCTGGGCATACACATTTTCTCTCTTGCTCTGGCTCTCTTTTCTCTTTCTCTCCCTCTCTCTCACACTCTCTCATTACTTCTAATGGCTCCAACATCCTTTCCTTCTCCTTACCCAACTGAAACAGATGCTAATTTTAATCATTGCACACACGCAGATAAGGCTTTGATCAAGCTTAATGCATCCTTTTCATATGGTCATAGTCTTCTCCAGTGCTGATGTAGAGATGTGGAGCTAGATAGAAAGAGTAGAAGAGAAGAAGACAGATGGAAGGTTTGAAAGTGAAAGATAGAGATGTAGATGAAGCTTTTTAGGCAACATTGTCCACTTGAGTGAAAGAAATGCCTCATATAGCGCTTCCAAAATTGGTCCCTGAGCGCTCCAATAAAAGGCAAGCTTCAAAAAAGCCGCTCTTGCCATCTTCCTTTGGCAAGGCCAACAGGTATAGTTGGGTATTAATGTGGTCTGTAAAGCCTCTCACTAGTGCTACTGTTCTATTACTATTCTATGCACACACTGGGCTGGATTTAGTGAATCCCTGCTTGGAATTTCAATTCCCTCTCTCTTAGAGTAGGCCCAGGCCCCGGCATGTGATAATATCAATAAGCGTGTTGCATTAACCCTGGTCTCTCCATTAGAGCAGTCGTATCAGAATGAGTTATGGGGTGATTCCTGATGCACCCTCAAGTAAAGGCAAAATGGAGAAAAAAAAGGCAAATCAAGACCAAGTTAGAAATTGTCCCATTACAGGGGGGCAGGAAGAAGATCTTCTTCATGACTACGGGTTTCAAGTCAGTGTGAATTGGAAATCATAATGCATTTTCCTACTGTACCATGACGTATTTCACATGAAAATGGTATCAGGAAGTCTCTGAGCTAGCTGAAGGTGAAAGACCCTGTCCGCTGGTGCATGGGGATGTAAGCAGAAAAAAGTCATGGTACTTCAATTAAAGAGTAAGGGAAAATAAAATGTTTGACTTTTAAATGGTATGATATGATGAATTGCACTTAGTATTACCAGGGATATGAATTAACAAGGTGAAAAAACATTTTGACTTTAATTGTCTTGGAAAATTTGGCTTTAAACCCAAATATAGTTCTACAAAATTCTGTCAAAAGCCAGCCTAACCCACCCACAAGCAACTGGAAACCAATAAACCTTCACATTCCTAATGACTGCTTGAAGTAAGCTTGTAGTGACAGCCATGATTAGATCATTAATATGCATAATTAAAAAAAAGAATAACTTTCAGCTAACAAATTCAATCAGTCAGTGTCTTCGAATAACACAGCAAAAAGTTTAATATTATCTAAAATCTCACCAAATCCATTGTTAAAAGTCATGTCCCATCAGTTTGTGATAAATATTTCAAGCTGTAATCCTAAAGAAGAGGAGCTTGTTCTCTGTCTATGAATGTCCCTCTTCCCCCATCTCTCCAACCCTCTTGCGCTCTCTCCCTATCCTGGCTTATCCAGTGGTGCTGGAGAATTCATTTAACTAGAGTGTCTCTGACAGCCTTGCATAAGCCCTTGTCTTCCTCTCCCTGTTTTTTTTCCCCTGCCCTCCACCTCTTCTGAGCCCTAGTGCCCTGAGATACCCAGGGTATCTTACTTGCAGCTACCAAAGGAAAAGGAGTTCCTGAATTTCTAATAAACGAAGAGAGAGGGAGAGAGAATATGGTGCATACCAGCAAAACTGTTTTTTTGGCATGCAGTAATAGACACTGGCACTGCCTTTGAAATCAAAGGCATGAAATCAGAGTCCCATAGGTTTCCCCCCTTTTGGCATCTCTTCTTGTAATTTTATTTTTTGGGAACACAGGCAACGTTGCTGGTTCCCTTCAGTCCGCCACGCATCCATTCATATGGCACATTTGTAATAAAGCCCACTCTCTCACGCCTGCCCTGCTGGATTATGCTCAGCCCCTGGTGCGGAGAGAAGTACTCCAAGGGCCTAGTATTGCTTGCTTTCACAACATATGATTCTTCAGTGCTGAACTTGTAGGTCAGCGTGACATTTTCTCCCCTCAGTACCTTTGCAGGTGGATCGACAATATCACGTCCGTAATGAATGCGCTTTCAGAATGGGTGCATCGGATGCTGTAGGTCGTGACACAGCTCATAATACAGCTCCACTGATCTGCTGCAGCAGACTTGCTATTTTTCTGCCTTTTTCTGTCTGTACAAACCAGAGAGCTCTTGCATATGCTTATTTTTATAGCTTTAAGAGTATCAGTCATTTTAAACTTTTAATATCAATCCACCTACAGACAGCCTGTACCTGTTTTACTTAATCATATTTATTCGTAACTTTTATTTTTGTGTTAGTTCTCCTTAGTTTTTTATCTCTTTTTATTTATTTCTTTCCTCTCATTTTATTTTTAAGTTTTTTTATCATTACTTTTTTAATTTGTGATATTGTACTATTACCTTACTAATTTCTTATCTATTTTTGATCTTAATTTCTTACCATTTAAATCTCAAGTTCTATTTTTATCTACTTTTATATTTTATTCACTGTTATTTTAAAATGTCTTTTAATTTAAAATGATTAAATGTAGTTATTATTTTCTTTGTCATGTTAATCCCTGTTTTTGTAAATGCTCAGCTACATTGAAAATGAGGGTTGCCCTCAATGTACTTCAGAGTCAAAATAAACGTTGATTGATTGATTGATTGATTGATTGATTGATCAAATAGCCATCTTAAAGCAATAGTTTGGTAAATCAAATTTATATAATTGTCCCCTCACCCCAAATGTAGTCAGTGGTAATCTTTGGTACCCAAAGTTAGCTTCTTTAGTTTTAGGGGTAATTTGTATGTTCCCAGGGTCATGTGTTTCCACGGCCCTTCATTTGACCCTAAGCATGACCCTAGGATCAGTTTCATATGTCTCCTAAATTTATCATATGGAGATTTGATGTTTTATGTAGAGAGCTACGGAGATGTACAGCCCTGGGAATTTAGGGCACTGGTAAGCACACTATTTTGCATTTGAGCTGCAAGGCTAATAAGTAAAAGCTTTTGTCTCATTTATACATTCATTTGTATAGATAACAGGACATCGAACAGTATGAGAAACCACATAATGAAGTCTTATAAATTATAATAATATAATAATGGAAGCTAAAAACCCACTCCTTAACAAAAACAAAGCATGCCTAAAACATCACTCACCTGCCTCAAACTGTTACGTTGTTAAGTAATCTCAGGCAGATTTCTATGACCAGTCGTGTAGTTGTGAAAAGCCTGAAGGAAATGCGTACTCTGGTGATCGGAATCACATGCCAAAGCTTGCAGGACCTCAGGCGCGTAGGAAGCCCATGCTTTTATTTTTCCATCCTGTTGGTGTATCGCCCAGAGCTGAACGGAAAGCATGACTCGGCACTTCTGAACGCCAGCAGCACTGACCCAGAGCGGAAGGCATGATGTTGCGTGGTGTGGTAGCAATGGCTGCTTTGTGGGTGAGAAAGATGGACACTTCAGACAATCGCTTATGGTCTTATGCTTCCTGCCCCTTTATCTACTGTTTTCTTTACAGTTGACATTATGAAGGTTATTGCCACAGTGGTATCTTGCTTTATTGCCTGTAGTTTTTTTGAGTACAGAAAGCAGAATATGGAATACCATTTTATTAGTGCCCCAGTGCAACATCATGATGATGGAATCAAATAATGGACTCTAAATGTGATGTGTGCAATCCACTCATGACCCCATTTGTCTGGTTTTAGAGAACTATGTTTAACCTGCCTTTTTGTTTGAAATCCTGCAGCTTTTGAACTACTTTTGTCACCGCTATCATACTCATCTACTAATTGCCTTCATTTATTTATATCCAGGTCAACTTTCTATTGGATTGCTCTTGGGCCATGATATGAAGTGGTTAATTTCAGGCAATAGCACATCTGTTTCTCTAGCTGGCCTCAACGGAGGCCCATCAGGCTGGCCTTTACACCTGTAAGCTAATGGAAGCGTGTCTCTCTAATATCCTGAGCCTGAGAGAGTTGAACAAAAAAATAGAAAGAGTAGAAAAGTGAGGTGATGATGCTTTTTATGAAGAGAGATGTAGCCTTAGCGAGACCCCCCTGCGTGCTAAGGTCTGTAATTCCTCGGTGACTAATACAGACACCTCTCTCTGTTATTGCCTCTCATCCAGATGGATATTAGGCTAAGTAACAAGCCACCGACTTGATTTCGCCCCAGTTTTTATCATCTCTGATGAAATTACGGCTTTTGTTGTGGAGGCACGGCATGTTTAAGAGAGTGAGAAAGAGGTAGAGAGACAAAGGAAGAAAGTTAGCATGGTAGCAGAAGGGATCCTATTTCTTAGATGCCTGGGCTAGATCTGTAATGGACCAATGTAGGCTTCTGAAATAGCGCCTCAAAGCGCTAAACAAGATTTGAAGGTATCAAAGTGCAATATGAGAGAGGCGTAAAGGATGGGAATCATGAGCAATGCGTCTAACACACGCGTCTCTGTGTCAGATTCAAACCATAGGGATGTCAGAGGAATGAACACTCTCCAATGGCTAAAACCACTCAATCCTGAAATTTATGAGGCAGTTGTTGTTCACAGCACAAAAAACGCTTCACAGTCTTAAAGCCTAGAGAGTGGTCTTCAATGCCTCCTTTTAAAGCTCAGCTTTTCCCACCTTGGTTAATACAGTAAGTGTTTGGAGAGGATTGGCACAGATTGGTGTAAAAATTAGGTTTCTGGGGCTTTAATAGTAGCTGACCTCTGTAACAGGCATGGAAGTGTTCCTTACAGCATAGCTAATGATGCTTGACAGAAGAGGATTGTGTATTTCCACCCCAAATATCCTGGTTCAGCTTGACTGTTGCTGTCGACTTTAAAACTTTGTGAATATATGTGTTACATAAAAATTCAACACCTGAGAGTTTTGCATTACTTACACATGGCAACAGCATGACTACATCTTGTTAGACATCTTGGGCCAATAATTCATTTAATAATTATCATATCCAGTTCTGTGGTCTACTATTATAAATAATCACAATAACGTATGCAGGGCTAGAAAGTCACACTTGAAATTGTAGTGTCTTTCAAATTTCCTCCATCATTCTTCTTCTTCTTCTTCTTCTTCTTCTTATTATTATTATTGCTACTGTTTTTGCTAGAGAAGCCACATTTAGCATGTTGGCTCTTAACCTCTTGTGCTGTGTTGTGCAGTCTTGTTGTGACCTCCAGAGTGGTGAAGCAATGGAAACATGTAATTTACAGTGCAGTACTGAGGGTCTTCTCAGGGGTCAGAAGACGTGTCTCTATGCCTACACGTCCTCTATGATAAATCATACTGAAATAACCTAGATGTAGTCAGGCAAATGAGAGATAAACATCTTGTAAAAAAAGTAAGAACACCCTGTATTTTGGTTTTCTTGCTATAGGTGGTTATATCAATATTTGATCATCAGCTAAACATTATGTATAGATACTTTTCACATTAATATAAATAAAAAAAAATAATTTATTAAGAATATCTGAGATCTGAGCCTTCTGTTGAGCCTGAGCCTACTGATGCCTCTGGCTTCAGTAACTGGTTCTACCACTTCTAATCATATATACTCACTTGTTTAATCATATGTCCTTCCTTAACATTGTTTAAATGAAAACCTGATTTCTGTATCTGAAAATGCAGAAAAAATAAAAAAAATATTTCACAGGGCGTGCTTACTTCTTCGCAAGACTATTCATGAATAGGTAGTACATATAACTATATTAAATACTAGTGAATATTTATGTTGGATATGACATATTCCAGTGCATATTATACACTTGCATGTATTGTTCTAACATAATGGGCAAACACTACATTTAATTAGAGAAAAGAGGTGCCCATACTGCACAGCTGAGAGCCATTCATCTGACTACCGCTGTGTCATCTGATGGACTTCAGAAGAAGAATTGCGCTGGATCTAGAGCCTGAGCCACCTCAGCTGTGACAGCAGAGTCGCGGTCTGCTGCTCTCTGGCCATTGCAAAGCCCTGTGTTTACTGATGAAGGCTGCTCAGTGACAGTCAGGAAGCAGCAGAGGGGAGAGAAATATCCTGTATGTCCATAAGCAGAGTGGAGGATTATAAACAGAGTTACGCTGGCAAGAGTGGCCAGAGGGAGACAGACCATTGTTATTCTTTTTGTAAAATATGAGGGGGGTCACTGCATAGCAAGTGCAATGCCAGAGCAAAGAACATTTTAAACACTTTTTAGTACTGTAATTAACCCTGGCAGATTTACTGCAGCTATTCACGCTTTCTTGCTGAGACTTATTTAAATACTCTGCAATAACTGTGCAGACAGAATGCTAGTGTTGCAGTTATGTTGTGACGTACAGCAATATGCATTACAATGTAACATGGTTGAAGATTAGCCTTTATATTTAGACCAAAATAATTGACTTTTGTTGGATTACATGAATTAGCTTTGTTCATCAAAATACCCACAAAAATCCATTTATTCAGAACTGGGAGAACAAGGATTGGCCAAGATGTTCATAGCACATAGTAAAAACCATTGTGGCTGTTTTCTAGGGCTCATTTGCATATTGAAGTTTTCCAAAGAATGTTGGAGATGCCAGGTAGAAGGAGAAGAGGTAGACCTCAGAGAAGGTTTATGGATGTAGTGAAGGTGGACATGGAGATGTTGGTTGGTTGGTGTGAAAGTAGAGGAGGCAGTGGTTAGGGCAAGATGGAGGCAGATGATCCGCTGTGGCGACCCCTAAAGGGAGCAGCCAAAAGAAGAAGAAGAAGATTTGCATGTTGAAGTTTTCAGCGATATCAGTGTTATTAAGGCCAGTACACAATGTTATGCAAAAGTTTGTATACCTCTGGTCAAATTATCCATGCAAGTAAATTACATTAAGGAAGTGGCGTTGAACAATTTATGTCGGTTTTGTGCTGCCTTATCCTGCATTATTTCAAAATCAAAAATCTTTACATTTTAGTTTGCTTACAGTGCAGAGTTTTCAAGCTATCATTCAATAGGTGTTAAACTATCTTAACAAAATGCTGAACAGTACTGCTAACTAGGAAGTGGTTTCCATTAGTCTAGCTAGCATGATAACACCACTTACCACAGAACATTGATTCTGGCTAATTAAAGCGTAAGTTTAGATGATACTGATTCAAACCTGGGCAAGTGACATTGCAAAACTGACAGTGAGAGGAAAGAAAGGCTAAATTAAACTATTCAACTAATGGTCTGGGGCTGTTTGGGCTCAGTGCTTTAGCTCCAGTGTAATGGGTAATGTTAATGCTACAGCATGCATAGACATTTTAGACAACTATATACTTCCAACTTTGTGGCAACAGTTTAGTGTTCCAGCATGACTGTGCCCTGTATGGAAAATGAGATCCATGAGGACATGGGCCTTAATCCCTCTAAACATATTTGGGATGAATTGGAATTTTGATCGCAAGCCATACCTTCTCTTCTACCTTATCTTCTTGTCCAGCATCAGTGCCTGACTCACAAATGCTCATTTGACTGAATGGGCACCCAGTGACACATGCCAAAATCTTGTGGAAAGCCTTTAAAGAATAATGGAGGCTGTTGTAGTCACAATGGGAGCGGGATGCAACTCCATATTAATGCCCATGGTTTTGGAATGGGATATCCAACAAGCTCATATTGTTGTGATGGTCAGATGTCTACATACGTTTGGCCATATTCTTCTTATGTTCAATTGAAAAAAGCAACATAGCATCGTTTGACTGGGGTGGCCATAGTTTTGCATACCACTGTAATGGTTAACAAATTATGCACTGTGCAACCCTACTCTGTAACATTTTCACATCGTTTAAATATAGCTCTGTGAATAAAGGCCAGGCTTGTGGTAAGAATAAGCTTACCACTGATCCTGACCTGTTAAGCAGCAGGGTTTAATACTACAGAACAATCCCTGATCTGTTAAGCGGTATGGTTTAGCTGCACTGCCGAGGTTGCAACAACACTGCGTTTACCGTGTGGCACTATGGGATGCAGAGCAGCAGGCTGGGATTAATGGGATTGGCATCTATCGAATTGATTAGCGCACAGCCAGAGAGGGACACTGCTGTGTGGTTGTGGGACAAAACCCACAACAGTGCTAAATGCTGTGATCAGGGTGTGTGTGTGTGATTTCACACTGAGAGTGATGAGTGCACCCATTCTGAGGGGAACATGCCCTGCGTTGTTAGTACACACAAGGAGTTAAATTTGTGTTGGCTTCACATGTCTTGTTCAAACCATGGTGTACAGCATCAGCTCTGGTCCCTGCTTTGTATGAAGTGGTCATATGCTAAAGTAGTACGCTAATCACACAGCTAGCTAAAGTCATCATAGTCTAATCATGCAGCTAGTGAGCGAGTGCAGGGCGTTCACTGGAAACAGTAGTTGCAGAATGGGCGGATTATTCTGACAGCCGTCGCTTTCATTTCACTGAATCAGTTATGTAACCGGATTGGATTTTAAGGCCAGAGTTGCACGCCAAGCCCACTGAAGTAACATTGGCCTCCATTGCCTTCATTGTATAACGAACAGCGCACAGATGTTTTAAGCCATGAAATCGACATGCTCATGCTCCTTTCATTCCTCTTATTTATCTATCTCTTTTGTCTCTTTGTTCTTCTCTGTCTTAATTTTTCCCCATTCTGTTCTCTCTGTTACTATTTCTAGTCGGTCTCATTCTCCCTCTCTCTGCATCTCTCTCACTCTGTGCCAGGCTGTGTAAATCTGCTGAAGATAATGGTCTGTGCGCGGGGGGGTGCCAGTTTTTGGAGTTGTGACTGCTGTTGTAACGGGTTGTTGCCCAGCTGGAGTAATGAATGGCTGGGGTTCCTCTGCCTCTCCTTCTCTCCCTCGGGCGCCCAAGCCTCATGTGGAACCGTCTCTCTGCCAGTGGGCCAGCCAGCTAGGCCTCAGAACGCACATACAGAACCAACGGAAAAGCTCATCTTGTCTGTTACTGAAATAAAAGTGAAGTAAAAATGTAATTAAATATTTAATTCAAGTAGGTTACAGAATGAATTATATTTATGTTATGTATTGACGCGATGACGTCTACACTCCTGATGTTTTTCTAGGAATGAACGGTGATATTGGAATCATATTGGTATTGGCAATTAGGAATTGGAAAATTGTTCAAGAAATTTCCAAAAGTTGTTAAAAAAAATGGACAGATCTTTATATTTAGATTTATATTTAAGTTATCTTAACTTAAAATTATCTTAAAATTAACTTTATTGAGCTTAAGGTAGCCTCTTAAGCTCCTTGGAAGCACTGGTGATTCCAAAATGCACTTTGTCATATTCTCCATAACTTTCATGTTTCGTAAGCTACATTCAAAAGGTGTCATATGAGGCTGTAACTGTATTCTTTCCAGTCAAATAGATGGGTGATGTCATTTGAAACCCTTATAATAAAAGAATCTTAACTCACAAGTTTTTTTGTCTACTGAAAGTTGACCCATTTTTCCACAAATGTGGGCTATAAACTATAAACAGATGGTGTCTCTTCAGTGGTCTGTTCTGTAAAAACTATTTTTATAAAATTATACAAATGGTCTAATATGTTTGGCTTTCAGCAGTAAATTGTAAGCATATAGCGATATGTATAGATCATAAAACAGATTTTCTGTTCATTTGAGGGGAGCTTTTACAAGATAAATAAATAAAATAAGAATTTGCATTTATTTTATGCATTTACTGAATACTCTACTTATGAACACAAATGTGATATCAGTTGAACTGTTAGAATTCACACATTCCAGAGAATTTCTCTGTCGTACTTTTATCTTCAGTTATAATTTCTACTTCTAGGCGTTAGTTAAACTAAAGACATCATGAGAATCTTGGATGATTGATAATCAAATGTAATGTGAGAATGAGAAATGAGTGGGTTGAGTGGTGCATATTTCCACTAAGCAGCCAGCTTCCGTGGCATTTAGAAAGGATTTGGCTTGATTATTGGACAGAGGATTTGTTTCAGCTTTGCTGAACTCGAAGACCATTGGCTGTCTGCAGAATGAGACCACTGCTGATTGGCTGCAGCAGTAGCTAAACTAGAATGACCTCATGGAAGTGGGATGGGGAGGAAGCCTCTAGTCTTACACACAGGCCAGGCCAGTGTGTTGTAGTTTTTCACCTCTCACAGCTGTGAGCACCACTTGACTGTTTATGTAATCCTGTATCCGTCAAATCTGCACTGTGCTCCTTCCAAGCATAGTGCTCTCAGGCCTGACAACTGTGCCCTAGCACCACATATTCAGTACTGGCACAGAACCGCTGGATAAAGAAGGGGAAAAAGCTCAACTCCTCTGACCCAGACCGACCTACTTTGAATCTGGATTAGGCATGTTGAATTCTCCCAAAATTAGTCAACATTTAATGGTAGCTATTAACCGTTTAGCAAACGTTTAAGCAGACTAAACCAACCATTAAAAACCGCAAGCTGAAATTACTAAAGCAGATGGCGATAACAGGGGCAATGCTAGCCTGCAATCAAGCTAAAAACAACCTCTGTTTTCATTGCCAATGAGTGATGGATCACAGTTCACTCAAAAGTGCTGCTAGCTTTTCACACTGTGCATTGTTTCTAACCCGTTCTCTGTTGTGGAGCTTAGTCACTTTTAGAGATCTCTCCCTTATCAAGTGACAGCACCAGCAAGCTTCCATTGTGTGTGATACCTGTCACTGCATCTTTCTGAACTCACAACTGTTCAGTGTGTCTGTGGTGAAGAATGCTAACAGCCTTACACTGTCTGCTTGGCCTAGCAAGACCTTGTGTCTCATCTACGACTTCCATTGAAAGTGTGTTGACTTTGGAATCTTTCCCATGCAAAAAGCAGTGCCTGGTCGTAGTTGCTGTGGCACAACTGAGAGCAAACTTGATTTTTAGAGCAAAATTTCCATAGACAAACACTGGCAGTAGAATGAGTCATTCCGAAGAGCTCAGTGACTTTAGAAATGGAATGCATGGTGCCAACAGTAAAGTTTGATTGGCGGGGGTGGGGGTTATGGGTATGTAATAGGATGTCAAACAAGCTTGTGTAGGTGTGATGATTAGGTGTCCACATACTTTTTTATCTGTAATAATTACTACTACAACGCATTCACTTTTGTGGAAATCAATGATATGTAAGATTAGTTGCAAGGTTTGTTCCGTGTTATTGATGTCAAAGTTGCAAAGTTTGTTCAGTGTTACCTCATTTAAATGTTTTCTAGTGCTGTTATGCAATGTAAACATATTCCAACATTGATTTGAGAGAGTTCAAAATACGATGTGTAAAGGCAGACAGCAGACTAATTAAGAAACTAAATTACAGTCTGTTTTATATTTGTTTTGAATCTTTTGTGCGAATGAATCGGGTATCTGGGGCTTTAGATAATCAGACACACTGTGAGAAGCGGATCTGAGTACACTGAATGAGCCTGAAAAAGAAGGAAAAAAAGTCTTAGAGAACCTCTTGCAAATAAACAGCTTCCTCACTGAAACGGAGGAGTTCAAAAAAATGAGAAAATGATAAACAGGCAGCGACACATTTTACCACTAACAATTTCCCCCCCTTTCATCTGCCACATCGCCATAATATTGACTTTCAAAATGGGAGGATTATGCGGTTAGTGAAACTCACAAGGAGAGATGCCAATTGATAGGACATGTGTAGCATCAATCAAGGAGCCTAATTCAGTTCAAATCTGCAAAACTGATGGAGGCAGTGCTAGTTTGCTGTGGCCTCTGGTGACATATGATGTTTGTTTCTAGCGTCTGTCCGAGGGCTCAGTAACTCTCCGCCGCCACCCTTTTACAATTTAGATTTATGGAAATCAGCTGTAATAGAAACCTGTGCGAGGCTTGACAGACAGCTCTGATGAGAGTTCACTCCTATGCATGTATAAACCCTTAAGCTGACGGTGAGTAACTTCAGCAAAAGGGCCAAGACCATGGCTGTGTACGGGTTAAAGCTCAGTTGAGTGATTACGAGTGCATCTACAATGTGTGTGATCTGAGGAGGTGTGACTGTGGGCGTAAGAACAAACTGTATTAGAATAACAATAATATTATAATCTTCTCTCAGCAGTGTCAGAGGTCTGTGTCAGGGAGCTGAGGGAGCTAAGCATTTGTTTGAGCCTAGCTGAAGGATGCGGGCGTCTTCTCAGCAGGTTCTGGGTGAAATACCGAGATTAGATCCAGGCGCCCTTGTTTGTATTCAAGGATAAGAGCAGCTGCTGATGCTTGCTAATTCTAATGTCATGTTGACATGCCTTTTTTTGTGGAGGATTGCAGTGTGTGAGGGATTTAATAGACTTCAGTCAGTGCTACATCACTGAGCTCCACTCAACACAGAGGATAGGGGAAAAACCTATGGACAGAACTGACTGTCCTCTTCCCAATAATAGTTAATAGAATTACTGTAGTAACAGCCCCAGTAAACAGCCCCAGCCCAATTTACCATTTACCACAGTTACTTTCGCCAGAGTTACTTAAATAAGGAACATGTCCTTAAACTGGTCAGTACACAAGCGGGATATCTTTCAAAAATGAAAGCCTGAAAAACAAGTGGATTCTATCAACTAGTCTTATGAGAAAACTTCCTGAAGATGATGTCACATGCTTGTGCTGTATGGCATGAGACAAGTCTCGCTCACTATGTGTGGGGGTAGCTGTAGCCCTTACAGTTCACAGTCACCAAGACTGGGAACCCTGGGAATGTCAGTCCAGAAGTAACATTGATGGCTTTGTCTCAGTTTGCATGTCATACTAAATAGTATGTTTAAAATAGTAATGGCACCATTGGAGGTGTACTAATTTGACATACCCCTTAGTACAGTATGTGTGAAAATTTTCATCTGCTACCATGTTTATCGTCTAGTGGAGTGGAGAGCGGTTGGAGACATGTATCTATTGTTCCTGCTATGTCATCACTTATTCGAAAAATCTGTTTTCATCCCCGTTTTTCATATTCTTCCTTTATCAATAAACCAACTTTTCCACCTCATCAAACTTTTTTGCAGTACATCACAATTTGAGTCGAAACCCACTACAGTGGCAAACCTTCCTACAGAGCAATACAATGTTTCGGATCATTGCTAATTACTTTCCTATTGCTGGATGACCTCTAAACAGTAGATGTGACTTATCATACTAATGGTCCTTCTGGTTAAGGCACTGCACTCTTTTGGCAGTAGATGTGACTTATCATACTAATGGTGCTGCTGGTTAAGGCACTGCACTTTTTTTGGCCAGGGTAGGTGTAATAAGAAGCTTCTGTTGAGTCACTCAGCTAGTGTAGCCAAAATGAGCCCCTGACTTGTTTTGTAGCATTATCTGCCTGCATTCTCTGTCAGTAATGAAGAGAACCCTGATTAGCTTGGTGCATTTGTTATAGAGGTCACTGTGCCCCAGGCAGTCCTGCTTGTTGTGGAGCGATGACATGATCATGTCTCTCGATTTGGAGAGGATGTGAAGTGCCCTGATATCACTGGCCCATGGTCTATGAGTAATGATGCTCATTTAATAAGCTACATTTGCTTACTTGTTGCTCGGAATGGTGCGGGTGGGTTTTCCAGATAAACATAAAGCATCATTAGTTTATGCCCCTCATTTAACCTTGAGTGCCCTTGAGGGGGGAAAAAAATGCAGCAAGAAGAAAAGAAAGCGTACTTGAGTCTCTCGAGACATCTCTGGCCACTCATTCAGTGTCATCCAAAATGCAGTCACAGCAGTTGTAGCTAACTGGGTTGTTCTGTCCAGCCACTGTGCAAGAGGCGCTGAATAGCAGAGAAAGGAGTGACAGGAAGGCATGCGGTCAGAGAGAGTGTAATCCGTCCTTACTTTGCGCCGTGTCATTACCCCTCAACCCCCCTGTAGGGTAGTGAATGTGCTGAGCATCGGAAGCGGTCTTTTTAGGCTGGCATTGGAAGAGCAGGCTGCCATTAGTGCTGCAGTTGGTACTCCTGCAGAGACAAAAGAAATTATAAATATCACTACTCCGGCATGACACCCCACACTAGCAAAGCCTCTCATTATCACTGCCAGAGAATGTCAGGCAAGAAATAAAGACTAATGGACTAACCTCTCCGACTAATCGTTTTTCAGGCGTGCTCTCACAAAAGAGGAGCTTCTTTCAAGGAAGATTAAACTTTCTATTTTTATCATGCAAATAATTGAACCTAAGGGATGGGGGCCTTGTTGCTGCCATGAGAGCACTCTCCCCAAATTGATCAAGTTCTCAGACTTGTTTGGTAACTGCTCAAATGTTTGATAATGTCTGTTTTGTTAGCTTTGCTCCTTGGGTGTATTAATTATTAGTTTTATTTAACCATTTAAATTACATGCTTAAATATTAATCTTTATTGAGAACGATGGATTAATCCCAGGCATGAAATTCCAAAGTGTGTTTTTTTTTTTTTTTCTATCCCACAACAATTAATAGGATTTTCTGCCATAACGGGATTGCGGTTTAGGTTCTTTATCTGCCTCGGTACAATAGCTGTAAATATGAATTTAGGAGATCAAACAAATTTCAGTCTATTGTTAAGAAGCTTAGTAAGAGGGAGAGAGAAAAAAATGTCAAGGCACGGGGGTTGGGGGGTTGGGGGGGTTGGGTAGCTGGCTCTGCTCTGTTACCCTCTGCCTAAGCTTATGATCCGGGCTCATTGAAGGCACAGGGACCGGCCCGTGGAGCTTGAAATGACTGTTCTGTCCATTCAGACTGTTGGTCTGTGCTTTGAATTATGAGTAGCATTTCAGTTGAACCACAATGTGGCATTAGGCCCTTTTATCCCTCCCCTCTATTCTATACACACTTATTCATATCCCACCCCTAATATGGCATGACTTTCACTTCCAGAGATTAGCTAGCTACCACAATGTTGCTGGCAGGGTTCATGTTGGCAAAGCTGACTAAAATCAAGCTGCTATAGGCAAGCTTTTCCTAACCAGTTTCCAGTGCGGCAGTTCTAACACAGGCACATCCAGTCAGCATGGCTCTTGGCACTTGTGTGGCAAAGGCTCTGAGCGCTAACATGTGGTTTATTTTGCCTCACTGTTCATTAAGAAAAACAACAGTTTCTGTTGCACCATAATCATAGTCCCAGCGGATGATGGAATGCTGTGGTTTCCTGTTGTTTCCATTCTATTCACTCTTTTCAAAGTTGTCCGGTACAGACTGCCATAACCCTGTGTTTTGAAAGGCACTCACTGTGGCTCCCTTCTATGCCGTCCTAGCTCTTCTTATGCGCCTGAATAAAGAATAGCATTATAACTGTGGAATCAAGCTCTGCCTCAGCAAATTTCAAGCGAAGAATCACTGCACACTAGTATAGCTTTGAATTTGCCATGGTCCACATAAGATTAGCAAGGCTAAATCTGGATACTATCCACACTGTAACATGCCTAGAAGGTCATTTTAATGTAAATGTAAAAGGATTATAACTAGATGAATTTCAAGATGACATTCCATATACTAAAAGCATGTCTTGATGCTCTGTCAAATCCGGTTTACAAAAAAATCAGCAGCTGGCTGCTGCAGTACATCCACCACTATTTTCCTTCTATCAGAGGAGTTGTGATGCCATCTACACTGTAGCTTGGGCAGTAGGTCACAATGATGTACTGGCAACAGGTTTGTAAGTAGATGATGTTTAAGATGAATATAACTATAGTCACTATCCTAAAAGAAGAAAAATAAGGTTGGCCTAACCAATGCATTCACAGTTTTCTTTTTGTGTTATTGATCTGATATGGGTGAGAAGTATGCTTCAAGACTTTAAATGATCAAATGTCAAATGATTTCTGAGCTTCAGTAAATATGCAATGTTGCTTAGGTCAAATATGAGCCCCAAAACTTGTACTCCAGAAGAGCAGAATGCTTGGTTGACGGTGCGATACTATACTAAAATGTCTATGCTTTTTTATTTCACTGCATTTGAAACCCTAAAGAAATACATTACATTTTTCTGCAATGCTTATGCAGATAGCTGTATTCCAAATTTTTATGTTAGTAAATGTTTATGTATCTCTCAGATCTGTACATAAAAAAATCTAAATTGGATATCAGCATTGACTCACAATTCCCATTGTATCCCTGAAGTAAAAACTTTGTCTTCTCAAATTGGCTGGACTGTTGTGCTCTAATTTTTTTTTTTGCAAATTACTAATTTCAGTTCCATACATTTCTGTTGGCTTACATATTTTATGAGCATCGACCTCATAAGTCCTGTTGCGGATGACATTTGTCAGCATGCCAGCTATGTATATAATTTTGCAAGGCTTCCACTGGCGGAGCTGCAGCACTGTTGCAAATCAAAGCTGACCCGCTATCAGCCGAGTGCAGCGGGTTGAATGCTCGACTACAAAGGCAGCTCTCGACTGCATGTGACTGTGTGGTCATGGCAGTCAAGCCAAGCCAGAAAGCTGCTACCTTTCCACTGACTCTGTGTGGGATTGTGACTCACCACTACGGTGAAATACAATCTCGATGAGCTCGTATTCTCATCCCTGCCCAGACAAACGCCTGCACTGTCAAACACTGCTCAAACTGCCCTATTCCTGCCATAGGATGCAGAGTGACACGGCTGTGATTCACAGGTGCTAACATTGACATGGTAATCTCTTGCTGCTTCTTGCAGATTCAAAGGAGAAAAAGAATTACTTCCGACAACAAAGCGGCACTAAGAAGCGCATTGGTCTTCTCTATTCAGTTCAGCGTCTGGGCTGCATAATGAAAAGAGACCTGTCAGGCGTTGCAGAGGCTAAAAAAAATCGACAAACCATAATAAACAAAGACCCTATTGCTTGTGTTCCTGACAGCACTGATGCTAACCTTTGAACAGTGGTTATTTACACCACTCGCTCCCTTCTTGAGCGCAGCTGTCGCTGTGCCATAAAAAAAGGAGAGAAGCACTCTTTCTTACATTGAGCCAGCAGCCAGCAGGAGAAAGCTGAGAAAGAGAATAAGAGACAAACAGAAAGAAAAAGTGGGGACAGAAAGTGGGAGAATGAGAAAAAAGAGGTGGAGAAGGGAGCACTAATGTTTGTGCCTAAAGAGTGAAAGGGGTTTTTGGGGATGCAGGAAAACGCTGGCTCAGCAGGTCCCTGATAACTGCTCCGGCAGGATGCGCCTTTGCACCTCCAGCGTGTGCAAACTCAAACAAAGGAGCAGCATGAAGGGCAGGCCCAAGCCCAGGCGTGGCTTTATAACCCCTTTTATACCCCTTTTATAGCCATGCTAATACAGTGCTCCTGGGAGCTTCCCCAACACCTCATCTAGCACACATGCTGCTCCGCTCCATTCGCATAACCATTTTTCTGAGATCAGGGCGCCCTTGTTTGAAAACGACAGGCTTCTCGGCAGGGCTTCATAATGCTGTTCACTGCAAAGGGTGCAAAAGGGTATCAGGATCTCTGATGTAAATTTTGGCGCACCAAAGCGCTGCTTATAATTCTGCCCTTGTCTTTTGCCTTTGATCACGTTGCCTTCCTATTATCCTCCAAATGCAAATGTGGGGAATAATGGCGTCTAACTTTTGACAGGTTCTGTTGCGTCAGTGTAGCCTTATTCTGCTAAACTTCCCACCTTGTTGGATGTAATTACCTACGTTTGGCGGCTATGCTTAATCATATTTGATTTTCAGAGGCGCAGCCATTGTCTCCATTTGCTGGCCCCTTATGTCGCTCGCCTGTGATAATGTATGCAGATCAAACAGGAAGGAACTGCAAAGAATACAAATGCGGTGGATGTAGTTGGACGACGGCACTCGTATCTCTAATGGTGGCCTGATTCGTTTAGGAATGATTGCTCTGCTGCCAATGATTAATCCCCCCAGGGTTTGATTGTGTCAGATGGAGAGAAAAAAAAAGGAGAGGAGGAAACAACGCAGGAACAAAACTGGAAGGCATAATTAATAGATTCAGATCCTGTTAAACAGCCCCCTAAAAGAGCAGAGAGTGAAAAAGGGTGTGCAGAACTGGCGCCCAATTTGTTCACACTTTGTTCTAGTAATAAGATCCAGGCCTCCCCCGTGCAGTGGACGAGATAATTAACTTCCCGAGATACACTTGTGAGAAAGGGGCCACCCTTTTGATTTATTGTATGCGGTAGACAGATCTCTGCCGCCCTTTTCAAAATGCTGTTACATAAATTGCATACTGTCCTTGATGTATTTTTTTCCCCACTGATAGACTGGAAAAGCAGATGGAGGAAGGCAGAAGACACTTGAGCAAAGGCACTTGTGCAAAGAAAAGAAAGGGCCAGTGCTAACATTTGTTCAGAATGAAACCATTTAACCACTTCTACTTTTATCATGAATGCATAATTGTGAGTTTAAAAGCACATTCAGAGCAAATTATGCTATAATGCAATTTCCCCTTGGGATCAATAAAGGAATCTGAATCTGAATACAATTCCTTTTGAGCCAATAGTAGTTGTTTGAATTGTGTCTTTAAAAAATGGCTGATAAATGGGAATTCAAATAGATCTGATAATGGCAATTCACATGAATTGGCCACCAGCTTCTGGTGCTCAAATATTAAGGGGCACAACCCCTCTGGAAACTTCTGGTTAAGAGCTGTTCCTAGAAACTGTTGTCTCAGTACACAAGTAAGTACCATGACTCAGGTGGTGCTAATTTATGTTGATATGAAGTGCACCGCCTCCCTACATTGTGCTGTCCTTCACAACAGCTCCTTTGGAATGCAGAGTTGAAGCTTTCCTGTCATTGTGTTTGTGAATGACTTGATGGAAACTCTGGACTCAGAGGCATTAAGTCTGGTCAATGAGCTACTTTTTCCATTGACTTTTATCTCTTTCCCTTTAGCTTGTATGTGAGACAGGATAGTCTTAGTCTTACTAATTCATGCTCTTTCTTTCTATCTTTTGCAGAAAAATGTGAAGACAGTGAAAAAGGCACAGGAGGAAGAAGCCAAAGAGTTAACTTTTAGAACGTTGAAAGGAAGGTCATACCTACTGATACCCTTCTAGATTCTTACATTTGCTCCTTTTGCTCCCTCCGACTTTGTGGCTCTTTCAGATCATGGAGGGCCAGCGAGATTCACAGAGGACTTTCCTAGTAAGCTCATCTAAGGCGATTGTGTTGCCCTTGTGTGGGTGGTTCTTGCTGCTGACTCTTGCCATGACATGCAGCGGAAATACTTTTACCACTTTCCACCCGGAAAGGCGAGAATGGTCCTTCAATCACCTGACGGTCCACCAGACGACAGGGGCACTCTACATTGGTGCTGTAAATCGTGTCTACAAGCTCTCTGGCAACCTGACTCTCCTAGTGTCCCATGATACTGGTCCAGAAGATGACAACAAGGCCTGCTACCCTCCTCTTATTGTCCAGCCCTGTTCTGAACCATTAGTCTCTACCAACAATGTCAACAAGCTCCTTCTTATTGATTACTCTCATAACAGGCTGCTGGCCTGTGGGAGCCTCTACCAGGGTGTTTGCAAGCTACTTCGGCTAGATGATCTCTTTATACTAGTAGAGCCTTCACACAAGAAAGAGCATTACCTCTCTAGCGTCAACCAGACAGGCACCATGTATGGAGTTATTGTGCCCTCCCAGGGCAAAGATGGAACACTCTTCATTGGCACTGCTGTAGATGGCAAGCAAGACTACTTCCCAACCATCTCCAGCCGCAAACTGCCCCGTGATCCAGAGTCCTCAGCCATGCTCGACTATGAAATGCACACTGACTTTGTCTCCTCGCTCATCAAGATTCCTTCAGACACCCTTGCACTGGTCTCCCACTTTGACATATACTACATTTACGGTTTTGCCAGTGGGAACTTTGTCTACTTCCTGACCGTACAGCCAGAGACCCCAGAAAATGGTATGGCCTCCAGCGGCTCCTCCAATGACTTATTTTACACTTCGCGCATTGTCCGCCTGTGCAAAGATGACCATAAATTCCATTCCTATGTGTCGCTGCCAATTGGTTGCGTGCGTAACGGAGTGGAGTACCGATTGCTGCAGGCAGCCTACCTGGCTAAACCCGGAAGAGTTCTTGCCGCCTCGCTCAACATCACTGTCACAGATGATGTGCTCTTCACTGTCTTCTCCAAAGGCCAGAAGCAGTACCACCGGCCCCCAGATGATTCGGCCCTCTGCGTATTCACCATCAAGGACATCAACGCCCGCATTAAGGAGCGCCTGCAGTCTTGCTACCAAGGAGAAGGCAACCTGGAGCTCAATTGGCTGTTAGGGAAGGACGTTCAGTGCACCAAGGCGGTAAGGGACTTTTTGTTCTATGTAACTACATGACAGATTTTAACGAATAACAAATGGTCTTGATTTCTTAATGAGCTGTACAGATGAACCATCATGTTATATTATGTAACAAGTCTAAAGTAGTAATAATTCAAGCAACAAGCTGTTCAAATTTCTTTTTAATGCTGAAACTGCTCTAATTGCACTTGCTTAGTGCAATATAATTTTTAAATGTAAAAGCTTTTCAAGTACTAGCGGCTGCCTTTTCTCTTTTGAGTACATCCACACATTCTGACACTCTCTTACGCACGCTTTGGTTCTCAAGAAAGCATCACTGCATCAAACAAAGTCATTAGCTTATTTTGTGCTTTCTTTGAGTGTCCATTGAGAATTCTATCAGGGCCGTAATGCTTATGCAGCTATTTAGAGTTCAAACATTGTCTTATCTTTCACAGTTTCAGAGGTGGCAGCATTCAGTTAGAGCGCTGCTCACCAGTGACCCCTAAAGCCACAAGATTAAGAATGTTGACACAGCGAAGCTCAAACACAGTCTGCAATTCTGTCAGATTCTGTTTAGCATGTAAATTTTTCATGAATAAAAGTTATTTATCTACAAGTTGTAATTAACGGTAATTGGTTTACAGCTCTGATAGGATGGGTAGCCACATTACAGTGTATCATAAAATGTTCACCAATTAGAATGAGTTTATTTCTCTTGGCAAGCATCAAAGCGGTAATATTCTCCTCTAGTGCAATACAAATAAACAGAGCCTTCATAGTCTGGGAGATGGCAGGGAGGAAGGGAGGAGGGAAGGAAAGAGTATGAGAGAAAAACCTGTGCCCATGTTCCCCTTTTTCTCACTGTGGTCAGAATGAAATACCTATTTGTAAACTGTCTGTAAGAGAAAATATGGATAAAGCCAGTGCATAAGAGGAAAGGCAGGCTTAGGAATGAAAGGAAGAAAATGAGTGGAATTGTGTAGAATCTTAAAAATAACGTCAACAGTGTTCATTCCTATTTTAGCCTTCTTTTTCAAATTCAGTTCAGAAATTCTGCCGCAGGAGCCAGGATCTCTGTTCTTTAATTGCTCATAGGAATGTAGGGAATTATGACAAAGAATTATTAATGCTAATGACTTGCTATGACTAGGTATGCACCTCTGTTTCTCAGTGCATATGTGTGTACACAGTGCATGCTTTTTCATCAGTGTCATCATATTGATGGGTACTTTTACTGAATTATTTCTTTTGTCTTGCTATATCAATAAAATGTAATTATATATTATACATATATACATATACATATATACATATAAAATTCCATAACATGTTATCATATATATATATATATATATATGTGTGTGTGTGTGTGTGTGTGTGTGTGTGTGTGTATGTATATATGTGTGTGTGTATGTATATATATATATATATATATATATATATATATATATATATATATACACTGCTCAAAAAAATAAAGGGAACACTCAAATAACACATCCTAGATCTGAATGAATGAAATATTATCATTGAATACTTTGTTCTGTACAAAGTTGAATGTGCTGACAACAAAATCACACAAAAATCATCAATGGAAATCACATTTATTAACCAGTGGAGGCATGGATTTGGAGTCACACACAAAATTAAAGTGGAAAAACACACTACAGGCTGATCCAACTTTGATGTAATGTCCTTAAAACAAGTCAAAATGAGGCTCAGTATTGTGTGTGGCCTCCACGTGCCTGTATGACCTCCCTACAATGCCTGAACATGCTCCTGATGAGGTGGCTGATGGTCTCCTGAGGGATCTCCTCCCAGACCTGGACTAAAGCATCCGCCAACTCCTGGACAGTCTGTGGTGCAATGTGACGTTGGAGGATGGAGTGAGACATGATGTCCCAGATGTGCTCAATCGGATTCAGGTCTGGGGAACGGGCGGGCCAGTCCATAGCTTCAATGCCTTCATCTTGCAGGAACTGCTGACACACTCCAGCCACATGAGGTCTAGAATTGTCCTGCATTAGGAGGAACCCAGGGCCAACCGCACCAGCTTATGGTCTCACAAGGGGTCTGAGGATCTCATCTCGGTACCTAATGGCAGTCAGGCTACCTCTGGCGAGCACATGGAGGGCTGTGCGGCCCTCCAAAGAAATACCAACCCACACCATTACTGACCCACTGCCAAACTGGTCATGCTGAAGGATGTTGCAGGCAGCAGATCGCTCTCCACAGCGTCTCCAGAGTCTCTCACGTCTGTCACATGTGCTCAGTGTGAACCTGCTTTCATCTGTGAAGACCACAGGGCACCAGTGGCGAATTTCCGTCCTGCACGGTGTTGGCCTGTGAGCACAACCCCCATCTGTGGACGTTGGGCCCTCATACCATCCTCATGGAGTCGGTTTCTAACCGTTTGTGCAGACACATGCACATTTGTGGCCTGCTGGAGGTCATTTTGCAGGGCTCTGGCAGTGCTCCTCCTGTTCCTCCTTGCACAAAGCGGAGGTAGCGGTCCTGCTGCTGGGTTGTTGCCCTCCTACGGCCTCCTCCACGTCTCCTGGTGTACTGGCCTGTCTCCTGGTAGTGCCTCCAGCCTCTGGACACTACGCTGACAGACACAGCAAACCTTCTTGCCACAGCTCACATTGATGTGCCATCCTGGATGAGCTGCACTACCTGAGCCACTTGTGTGGGTTGTAGAGTCCGTCTCATGCTACCACGAGTGTGAAAGCACCACCAACATTCAAAAGTGACCAAAACCAGCCAGAAAGCAGAAAGGTACTGAGAAGTGGTCTGTGGTCCCCACCTGCAGAACCACTCCTTTATTGAGTGTGTCTTGCTAATTGCCAATAATTTCCACCTGTTGTCTATTCCGGTTGCACAACAGCTGTGAAATTGATTGTCAATCAGTGTTGCTTCCTAAGTGGACAGTTTGATTTCACAGAAGTTTGATTTACTTGGAGTTATATTGTGTTGTTTAAGTGTTCCCTTTGTTTTTTTGAGCAGTGTATATACACTGGTGTAATCTCTGCTATAGTCCTTTAATGATTGGATTTGGTGCTACTGGTTAAAATTAAGCAGCAGGAGTCTTGTGCATCAGTAAGTAGGTCTATCAGAACCAGTTGTGCTGTGGCACCTTAATGCATACAACTCAAAACTGTCCTCAGGGTGATTGAAAACCTTGCCTATTTAAATATTAATTGTTTTGCTGAAATGAAGGTTTATCCGAAAGCATTGGTTGACCAATTATGTATTTGTCGATTAACAGTTCATTGGTTAAACACCCTAACTGATATTTAGTATCCAGAAAATTTTCATATGATTTGGCCCATAATGTTCTTCTACTTAAAAAAAGCTATAACAGAATTTCTTTGCCTGTGTCATTGAGCTATGAGTGAAAAATAATTAACATCATTTTAAACCAGCATTTGTTTTTGTCTGCAATAACAACCATTTTTAAGGGTTTATGGCGACCCTTACTAGATAAGTATCTGTACTTTCTTTTGTGTTCATCCACCGCCAGCACCTTCCAGATGCACCGCTGACCCTTTTATTAACATTAGTGAATTTAGCATTAGTGCAGTGTCAGGGGTGAGCGTCAGTTGGTGAAAGACACAATGGAGAGTGAATAGGGAGGTCTTGTTTGTCCTACTGAGAGGCAGCAGATTGGGGGTTCTGCCATGGTAGGAGTTACCACTCCAGCTCCATTACACCCTTGGTGAGACACTTCCCATCAGCCCCCCAGGGCCTGTCACTGGGTTATGATGTCAGCCAGGCCTCCATCATGTTTTTTTAGGCCTCATTAGAAACCCTCAACATGCACTTAAGTCTTTCCTTATGTTCTGTCCCATTTTGACTGTAGAGGAAAGACACCAGTGGACAGGATGTGCATTGTAAAAAAAGCCTTGGTCAATACCTGCTCAATAAATCTATAGTATTTAAAGGATTAAACAGGTAGATTTTTAACGATTCAAATAAAAAGCATGCTAAACCCACTCAGATTAGCCCTGGCAGCAGAGGGAGTAGAACACCCAGTGCCCTCCTGCCACACAGCTATTTTCCTTCCCTTTTAAAGACCCAGCAGGAGTATGAAAATATTTGTACAATGAAATATATACTCCTCAAACATCTTTTTTTTCTTGACGCAGAAAATAAACTCCTTTTACTCAAAGTATTGCCAGCACTCCATGGAGTCACTCAGGCCCAGACGCAATTGTTTTTGTTTAATTTCCTGCTAGTTATTCCTGACTATTTTTGATGGCTGCAGATGTGACCATCTCGTCTGGCCTGCCTCCAGCAGGGTACTACTGTGCTAACACAAATGTATAACCCAGTGAGACTTGGTTATTGAACTTGGTACAGCTCCTTTGCCTCAGTTCCCTTTGTAGAAGCCTCTACAAAAATATGAAGTTGTATGCAAAAGTTTGAAAACCCATGGAAAAGTTTAACCAATTTATATTGTTATGATAAATTGTCACAGTGTCACAATATGCTTTTCTGAGCATATCATGGATATTGTAAGTACTTCCCAACTGTGTGTTTGATTACAAGGCAGCATAATTAATCTTGATTGATTGGATTCAGTGGAGCATGGCATGTAAATGTTGAATACAAATCATTGGATTCATAGTTTTTGATAGTATTTTTTAATCGTGGCACTACTTTGTTCCAGCTTATCAGGTTAAAATGCGGTTTTGTTGCTCTTCTATGGTTTTGTTATGGTTTTCTTGCAAAACAAAGATGTGTGAAGATCAGTCTGATGTTTATAACTTGTAGCCTAGTTAGATTCTATCAAAACAAATAGAAAATGTACTCTAGCACTGAGAATCAAGAACATGCACCACAACAGACTCAAGATTAAGTAATATAACTCTTTTAAAGTCTCCTGCCTTCCACCCAATGAGTGCTGGGATAGGCTTCATCATTCCCCCCGCAACCCAGGTGAATAAGTGGCTTAGAAAATGTGTCTTTGTGTATTTTAAAGTCTCAAAGAGAGTTTTACATGAAAATGATTTACTTAAAATTGTCTACAACAACATAGTGTTGACAGATCACACACTTTACCATCTAAACATATTCTCTAAATAAAGTGCTTAGATCATCCAGTAGCACTTCGAACTGAAATAATATGAACTCAGCAGCTAATGTGCTTTTTATCAACCAACACAATGTAGAAACATGCAATATGTGTATTGCTATGAATTGCAAAGCAAAAAAGACAATGAAAAGTGTTCAAACAGATGTGCAGAGAAGCAATCAAAATGAAACTGACAAAGTCACGGTTTGCATAGCTTAGATATCAGACAATCCGCCCAGTCCATTGCCAGAGACGCCAATACTACAGCTTCCCGAATCATAGCATAGAAGCTGTGTGCTTTGTTTTGAAAGCACATAACAGATTTAAATGTTTTGTGAGACAGTAATTGGACAAATTAGGAAGCTCTGGCAAGCTCTGGATTGTTTTAAATTGCTTAAATTTTAGCACCACAAGATCGTAAATTCCTGAAGGGTCTACTCTAAGTACTGACAATATCTACAGTTTGCTCAGAAAAGCATATTACAATGTAATGTGACTGACGTTATCACAGTAACAATAAATATTATATTTCCTACCCTATCAATGAAACTTTTGTACCATAAAGAATAAAGTATTTTCTCTCTCTCTCTCTCTCTCCATATATATATATATATATATATATATATATATATATATATATATATATATATATATATATATATATGTATATATATATAATGCTTTATTCATATAGAATATTATAAAGTCATATATTCATATGGTACTATGGGAGGGTGGGTGCAACGGAAAAAGAAAACAAAGAAACAAACGGAGAAAATCAAGGATTTGTCACATCTTGGTTGCTGTTATCTCCTGGTTAGCGCTCAGCCTTGGCCACCTTGCTCTCTGCTCTGGAATGAAAGTTTGAGAGTAATCAGATATTCAGGTGGCACTTCCTTATTCACCAGGCAGAGCTGTCAAGCGTACTGCAGCCTCATGTATGTGCACTGATCTACACAGGACATTCTATTGATCACCTGGCCTCTGAGGGGAGGATCCGGACTCTTGTCCCGATTTGTGTGTGGAACGCTAATCCTCCACCCGAAACGGCGGTCACGGGAAATGCGTTCCGCCACTGAGCATAAGGCACAGTGTGTGAATAGCTAATCATGCACTTCAAATAGCTTTCAGAATAAAGCAGCTCAGGCAGCTTCAGGCTGCAGCAGGATGTTCCAAAGCTCACACACTGCCATCACTTCCACTAACAATCAATAGCTTGTTTTATACATAGGTGATAATGATTGTGCTGCATTTCTTTTGACATTCTCAGCCATCTGATCAATCATAAATCAGCTACATTGCTAAAGGTCACTGCACACATAAATTACTTTGTACAGTCAGTTTACATATATATATATACATACAGTCATGTAAAAAAATTAGGACACCCCATTAAATAGTCAGCTCATTATTAAGAAATGTTTACATATCAATGTCCAATGTCCACAATCTTGTTTTAGTTTATTTCTGGAAAAGAAATTGATTTAATTGCAAATAAACAACAAAAATTAACATTGTTTTACTCATGAAACCAATGATAAGAACAAAAATGTGTATTATAATGGAGGAAAAAGTTAGGAGACCCTACCCTCTAATAACTAGTGTTGCCCCCTTTGGCTGAAATAACTTCAGTGAGACGCTTCTTGTAGCCATCTACCAATCTCTGACATCGATCTGAAGAATGTTTGCCCCACTCCTCAACACAAAATTCTTTCAGCTGTGAGATGTTTGAGGGGTTTCTTGCATGTACAGCCCGTTTTAAGTCACTCCACAGTATCTCAATGAGATTAAGATCCAGACTTTGACTTGGCCATTCCAGGACTCTCCACTTAGTTTTCAGCCAGTCCTTGGTGGATTTACTGGTATGTTTTGGGTGATTGTCATGTTTCAGGGTCCAGTTCCACTTCAGCTTAAATTTTTTTATGGATGGTTTCACATGTTCCTCAAGCGCCCTCTGATACACAGTAGAATTCATGGTGGATTCTATGATGGTAAGCTGGCCAGGTCCTGCTGCAGCAAAGCATCCCCAAACCATGACACTTCCACCTCCATGCTTCACAGTTGGTATGAGGTTCTTTTCTTGGAATGCTGTATTTGGGTTACGCCAAACATGTCTTCTGTACTGGTGTCCAAATAATTCAATTTTAGACTCATCTGTCCACAGAAAATTATTCCAGAAGTCATGGTCTTTGTCTGCGTTCTCTCTGGCAAACGTCAGTCTGGCCTTAATGTTTTTCTCAGAGAGCAAAGTTTCGTCCTTGCACACCTCCCATGAAAATTAAACTTGTGTAGTCTCTTTCTGATAGTTGAGTCATGCACTTTCACATCGACAGTAGCAAGAGCCTGCTGGAGGTCCTGTGAAGAAATTTTAGGATTTTTCATGACTCTTTTCATGCATCTTGCAGTCTGCTCTGGGGGTGAACTTGCTTGGACGGCCAGACCTGGGCATGGTCGCAGTTGTTTTGAATGTCTTCCACTTGTAAACAATTTTCCGGATGGTGGAATGGCTGATGTCAAATTCTTTTGAGATCTTTTTAAATCCCTAACCAGACTCATAAGAAGCCACAATCTTCTTTCTGAGGGCCTCACACAGCTCTTTGGATCTCACCATGGTGTTCACTCTCACTTCAACAGTCAGGGACACACCAAACTAATTTAAAGGTTTAAATAGAGCAAGCCTCGTTCAAAATGCTGGGTATCGATGTTCTGATCATGTGCACCTGATGTGATACACCTGTGTGTGTGATCTTAACTATTTTAAATGGGACGATATGTAGGGGTATCCTAATTTATTCCTCACCAGAAATTGCATTCATTTTAAATGACATTTTACAGAAAATTGTAAAAAGGCCTTTCTTAATTTTTAATTGTTTAGTCATATTACATGGATCCCACAGTATTGTTAAAATTGATATTAAATATCCACACGCCCATGTTAAAAAATATACAGAATTTCATAGGGTGTCCTAATTTTTTCACATGACTGTATATATGTATAGATATATAGATGGATATAGATATATGTGTGTGTGTGTGTGTGTGTGTGTGTGTGTGTGTGTGTGTGTGTGTGTGTGTGTGTGTCTCTCTGCTACTGCTGCTTTTTTTGCTATGTGGTGTACATTTGTCCATTATTCCAGTAAAAAGTGTATCAAGCAGTGTCAGAAACCGCTTAAGCAACCCCATTAGTAAAGTTTCTGAGAGATTCTGTAAGAATTGGACTGTCACAAATAATTAGAATACTTACTCATTTGTAATGTTGGTACTTATTTCTCTATTAAGTATCTGAAAACTTTATTTTTCTTAGGATTTAAAATTGCAATAAAAGAAATAAATTATAGATAGTTTTGCTAAATACATCTTAAAGTCATGCCAGTCATCCACATCACTTCCCCAAACTGCACTGCTTTCCATGTGGCTGTTGAAGATATCAAAGCAAGGATGCTTAAGAAATTAAATTTCAAAGCACATATTGGACAGTAAGAAATAATGGCTAGTGCAAAATACATGCTTTACACCATGACTGACTTAGTTCATTTACAGTGGAGATTTCAGATCATTACTGGTATACACTATTAAAACATTGTTGCCTGGGTGAGAGCGGGCCACGCTTGGTTTTTGCTTAATAATTAAAAAGAATTTGAGCATGGTCAATATTTTTTTATATACAAGCAGCCCAAACATTTCTGTAACAACTGAAAAGCTAAACTTTGTTTCCACCATCTACAGATTGTGAGCAATTCAGCCGTCAGGAGAGTCCAAACATTATAGCTAATCCCACGGGGGACTAGGGGCTAAGCGTACTACGACCTTGGTTAATTGATCCAAAACTAAATAAATTCGTTTAGATACTTAAAAACAGCCACCAAGAGAATGATTAAAATAACGTAGCTGTGAATTCAATTCAATTTAAGAAGACTTTTTTCTTAAAACCATTTATGCATTTTTCACAAAATTGCTGACCAGTGTTTTCTAAGAGGGGATTTGTTCTCAGGTGAGAACAGAATCTATGCACACTCAAGCACAGAGGTATTTACAGTTCTATGGTTTAAGAACATGTCATGAATCTGACATAGACTTTTTCTTAGGACCATTAGCATTTATTGGGGACAAATTTAAGAAGAAACTTAGGAAGATAATGGTGATTGATGTCCAATGAATTTAAGAACTGTTAGAGGGCTTGGAAATACTAAGAAGTATTCTAAACCTGCTTGACAACTTCTAAACCAAATTGACATGGTTTGGGGCAAGTGTGGTGTTCAGACATGCAGTTTGCATGATATTACTTTCTACATTAGTCTCAAACTTTGGATACCAAACATGTCTTTCCTGGTTAACTATATTTGGGGTAAAAGGGACAAAGTGTTTATTTTAATAATTTATTTACTTTGGTTTTGACTCATTGTCTTTCTGTTAATAAGTGAAAGTCTTTCTATGTTTGCAGTGCTAGCTTAGCCTTTGCCATTGAATCATATAAACAAAGAACAGTGCTGATATTTCATTTTATTTGCTCACCCTAAATGTCTCATTTCCTCAGGTTTTGGGGGGATTCATTATTTAGGCTGAGAACTCAGGACACATTACATTCACAGACTATGGCGAGCAGCTGCAACTGCAGCATTGCACCCACACAGTATTTCATGGCTTGTTATGCACTGGTATCAGTTACAGAGTGAAGTCTCACAGTATACCTTCAAATTAACACAACACATCTGTCTGATCTCACTCACAAAAGTACATTATGCAGACACCATCTTAAATCATTTGAGGCCTGCTCTGGCTCTGTTTTTGATGATGTAAACAATCAGAAACACAGTTCTCACAGGTATACTTTCCCTCCAAGTCCACCTGAGAGACTCACTCCTTCTATTTTGGGAAAGGAAAATAAAAAGGCGCAGCAGTGCCCTGTGTGTTTTACACCCTGTGTGACATTATTGCTTTTCCCTGGGCTCGTATAACTGGTCGGGTGGTATTAAAGCTTTCCAGTGCTAGTCTCAGAGAGGCAGTGCTAAATGCTAATGGCTGCTAAGGCTGCTGGGCTTTGGATGATGAGCAGTGTGCTTACATCAGCGCGCTTGCCCCTCTTACTCTCCATGGCACTTTGAGGCCACTGCCAGTCACCGGCTGCCTGGGCTGACCTGAGGTGAGCTGACCGCTCCACTGGACTCAGAAGCATCAGACTTGCTGCTCTCTCCGAGTCGCGACTAATGGCAGGCCGTGTCTCCGTTTGACATTAAAAATGTCTCTAGAGCCTGATTATTACTCTGTAAATGTTTAAAGTCCTTCATCTTTTTCCTTATGTGTGTGTTGTTGGTAGGACTGGGTATTGCTCAAAATGTTTAAGTATTAATACCAATACTGATACCTTAACTTTTTAATCTTGTTAAAATTTGCAGACTGAAAGTATGTGGCCTAAAGCAGAAATAATTGGTGACGAAAACCAGAAATAAATGAGATGCTGGGTATGTTTACTGAAATTTGGTATTGATATTCAGCATGTGATATGAAATTTCATAGTAGTAAGGCTGGGCAAAATTATATTTATTGTTATTGGGAAAAATTACATCACATTATGTTGGCGTATGCTTTTCTGAGCATAATATGAATATTCTCATAATGTTTCATTATAAAGACAGAATAATTCACCTTCATTACCTTAATTTAGTACAGCACAGTTTTGAAATATTGAATACGAATCATTGGATTCATAATCATTGATGGTGTCTTTTAAATGTGGCACTAATTTATCTTATTACATGTGAGAGAAAATACTTATTGAGACATCATATATTGTGAAGTTGGCGTGACATTACATTTTTGCCATTTTGCCGAGCTATACTCAGTAGTACCAAATTAATTCCATCAGTACCACAAAAGTATTGAATTGTAATACCCTTTCCTAGTTATGATTGAATCAAAGAACAGAATGAACTATTGCTATCAAAACAATTCTGTTCAAATTGGCACTAAAGTGTCAGACAGATGATGCATTTATTATTTATTTATGTAAAATAATAAACATTTAAAGTAAAGTTGAAGTGGGATTTCATGTTGGTGGTGTTCCTAGTAATGAAGAAAGTGAAAAAGCACAAGAAAATTGCTGCCAAGTAAAATTAAGCATGAGCAGACAGAAGTGTTCTCTTATAAGGACATTCAGTAGCTTGCTAAATTGGATTCACCTGTATTTCAGGTTCACAATCTGCCTGATAACTAGCTAGCTGAATATTCTGATGGCTTGCCAAGTCAATTATGAAGAAAATGCTTGAGGAAATAGTGTACAAATCCAAGCCTAATCTAACATACCTTCTGTTGAGCTGACTCTTCTGTTGAGATGCTCCAGGAGATTTTGTTTCCAGGCTTTAGTTTGGGCTGGCATGGAATGCAGGAAGGTAGAACTCCTGTAGTAGGACTCAGTACTTGAAATGATGCCATCTCACAATTAAAGACCAGAGTTAATCCACATTTTGATAAATTTCACAGTTTAGAAAATCTGCCTTTTCTTGGCTGTTTTGCAATAAAGCAAAAATGCATAATCATGCTCATTATCAACGTTGAGTTGAACGTTATTCTACATTGCTAGCAATCATGGGAGCGGGCAACTAATTTAAACACAAATACTTTAAAAAAACACTTCTGGAAGAAAAAGGTCTGGCAGTTCATAATGTTCTTTAGAGGGAAAAAATAAATAAATAATATATATATATATATATATATATATATATATATATATATATATATATGTGTGTGTGTGTGTGTGTGTGTGTGTGTGTGTGTGTGTGTATCAATCTTGGCTAACATTCATTTCACTGACTGAAGCCCTGCCCTTTTTCTACTGGCTAATTCATAGTTGCTTAAGAGTATTTTATACTTAAGAGTATTTAAGACTGTTCTATTAACACTTTTAAAGGACTACGGAGCATAATCTAAGTGCATTGCTGCATGCTGATATCTTGTGCCTGTCAGTGCATTGTTTTCATTAAAGGTGGGTGTCTGACCGATATCACAATGTGCTAGTGATTGTGGCATAAGCTGCAGCAAGTGTTCAGTGCATATGTGTATGCACCTAGGTGTCTTTACATGTGTAGTACAGACTACTTCGGTCTCTCGTGGGGGTGAGGTACTGTCACAGTGCAGGGTAATGAGGCAGACTGACTACATGGCACAGCACGAACATGTGTGCCTAGCTAAACAGAAAAGCACAGCTGGCTGAAAGAGCCTCACTTACTGTCTTATTGCAGTTTACCTCAGCAAATGCATCTCACTCTAGATGACAACAGAAGTCGCAGCTGTTGTGGCCATAACAAAGCATGGTGTAATTTGATAATCAGTTCTCACCATCGTAGCTCATTGAAACAAGGGGAGAAATTCTTTGTGGTATAGAAGTATGGACTAATCACTTATTTATATATATATATATATATATATATATATATATATATGTTTTTGTGGTATATTTTTATGATTTTAACTCATTGTTGTGCACATTCCCTTGTTTTGTGGACATGCTTTACATTTTTGCTTCATTTAACTTCATTTAAACACTCCTTTAGGTTTCTCAAAAGTTTTGGCATCGTGAATTAACTTGTATCTCCTTTTGTATACAGCCAGTACCCATTGATGACTCTTTCTGCGGCCTGGACATCAACCAGCCCCTGGGTGGCTCTCAGCTGGTGACTGGACACACGCTATATACGGAGAGCAGAGACCGCATGACTTCAGTGACCTCTTATGTCTACAACGGCTACTGCGTGGCCTTTGTGGGTACCAAGAGTGGACGACTGAAAAAGGTGAACAGAATTATGGTTTTATATTACAGTGTGCTACCTTCAAAATCTCTACCTGTCATTTTTCACTCTTCCAGTGATGGCTTACACAAGACCTGAGTTTTAAGTTCAATTTTTTTCCAGCAGAAGTTTGTTCCATATAATGCTCAAGGTTTTTAGCTTCTGCGTTCAGAGGTTTTCCAATAGCAAAGAAATCTCATAAATTCTTCTATATTTTTTTCTCAAGGTCAACCATGATATTAAGTTGGCCTCTTTGGCTCAACAGATTTCGACTGGCCCTGTCTAACATTTAAAAAGTGCAGATGCAGAAACTTTTCTCCTGAATACTTGACGTGGTCCTTTATAACTCATCTGGCTCTGCTTCAGCTTTGAGCAGAATGCAAAAGCGTGCGATTATCAGTACTTGCTAACCTTCACTGACCAATTAACTTTAATAAGCACCTTGCCAGCCAGGCTTTGGCAGAGGGACTAGCTACAGGCTGGGCTTGGCTCCCCTCCAGTCTGCTACGAATGGCCTGACCCTGCTGGGCTCCTATAAGTTATCAGTACTTAGTAATTATGACACATTTCACATGAGGGGTGCTCAGAAAATGTGGAGTTAAGAGCACCTTTCTGATAGCAATTACAGACTGACTGAAAAGGAGCCTTGAACATTTAACAAGTGGAGCTCTATTCAGGTGCAACTGCTGTTGGTAATGATGTAATCAGCTAGAGAGGCTGGTTACGCCATTCTGCGATGCAGGGTGCTGTGTTGAAATCACCATGCTTTTAAATTTTGTATGAAATGCTTTGAGGTTAGGAATTTTGCCAACTGTGGCAAGCTAGTTATCAATGGGCTTTGGGGGGACTTATTGTGAGCAAGTACGCTGACTAAAAGAAAGAAACACTTCAGCTAGAGGGCTATTACAGAGACTGGTTTTCCCTCAGATATGCAAAAGCTTTTAGTTAAAGCTAACAATATAAAGTTGTAGTCAAAAAAGAAAATATATATCTGTGTGAGACTTAATTTATGCTATATTTTTGCATTTGCAGCGCTGTTGGCTAAACTTTGCTATGTCAAAGGCAGATATCATGTAACTAATGGAGATGCCATGTTCCACTAAGCCCTGGGGTAGTACCTGTGACATGTATTTAAGGATGAATAAGAGTCTGTCCACTACTTTAGACCTCTTTGGTCTCTTCGGACAAGCCATAGCATTGAGTGACAGCAAGCATGAGCTTTAGCAGCCAGGTCCAACATTCAGCTCTATTTCCCTGCCAAAAACAGCTGTAAGAAGAACCAATGGGACATGAAAGAGAACTAGCAAGAGACTTACTTGGTCTTTTTTGGCAAAAGTCTTAGCTACCATTCCCTCCCCATGACAAAGAGTCTACACTCCTTAATGTAAAGTCATTTTTTGCAGCGATGCCATAAATCTGGGATGCCCAATCCAGGTCCTGGCGATGTACCACACTGCCGAATTTAGCTCCAACTGTAATCTTGCACACCTGATGTAGATAATGAAGGTCTTCAGGGGCATCTGAATTTTTTTAGAGCCAAGTGTTTTGGACCTGAACTCTCTGGTGGTAAATCTCCAGGACCAAGAGCACCACTACCATAGAAGAACCTCTCTGGTTTCAAATTCATAGTTTTTTTTTTTCTTCTAAAGAACCATTTGTGTGAATGTAAAGAACTTTTTTAAAGTTAAAAGAACCTCAAGTGTAGTTTACTTGGCATTACATAGACTGAGTCAAGAGGAGTTACAGGAACTGAGACAGGGAAAACCTGTACCTGTGCTGTTGAATGATTGTGCCATGCTGGCAACGTGGCAACACACACAAGCTTATTTTCAGCTCCTGTGATTAATTAATCTCTAATTGAATCGGCAATGCAATCAGGAAGTGGCATCCGAGCTTTCCGTTCAGTGTAATCCCCTTGTTTGAGCAGGTTAATAATTCCACCAACCCCACCCCCCCATAGTGAAATTGAATTAAGCAGCACTCTCCACAGTGGTGCTATGGCACGTTTGGTTTATCCTCATGCACTCGCACTCACTTATGCTTACATGCACACACGCACAATGCCAGCAAGACATATCTCAGCAGCTGTGAAAGAATAGGCAAGCAGACTACGCCAAGCAAACATGCGTACCTTCCTCCAAAGCCCATTCCTGTCATCACAGAAACCATGGAGAAGGACTTTGCTTATATACGTTGTAAGAAGATGAGAAACGTCCTATGCTGTCTCAAGCCCTAGGAGAAGTCTTTATTATATTATAATGTGCTACAATGTAGCTATACAACAAAACACATATAGCTGACACACTAAACTGCTAATGCATGCTATCTTCACTCTGCTCTGTCTCTTTCTGGATGCATTTTATGCAAATCAGATGAGCGTCAACAAGCAGATTGTTGATATGAGGCACAATAAACAGTGTCATGCCCAATATTTGAATGCACTCCATTTAGGCGATGTAGTGGTGGAAAAGCAAGAAATGTTTTCAAAATATCTTTGAGACATGTCCCAGAGTGAGCAGCGAAAATGCAGTACCTTACACAGTGCATAGCTACTGCAGATTTTGTTTTTTATGTGTAACTAAAACCTAAAAAATAAAAATTTCCATGCATAGGTATGTATTACCTCTGCTGTGCAAAAGATTTTTACACTTATTTTATCTTGAAATCTGGGGTGATGTAGGCCCCTCAGCAACCCCATTTCATGTTACAACAATGCATGGAGCTACAGTATGTCAAGTGTGCAAGTTTGCATGCTTTTCAATTCTCATGAAGCATTCGTTCATATACAAACGAACCTTCTGTACCTTCTGTAACTTTCAAATGGTGAGTGAAGGCTATAGAGTTTATGGGATTGGCCATACTGGTGATGACATAATATGATATAGGAGGTTGAGCTGTTGGTGCCTTTTCCTTTGAAAGATTTAGCTGCCTGCATGTTTCACCCTGGATCCCTACCCTCACGAGAGTGAAGGGGAGATAGGGCAGCAGACCAAGCAGTGACGGAGAAGGGAAGGGACTGGTGAAATGTGAATTTAGCTCATCTGAAGAAACTGGGCTTGCACTGCTGCCTGTAATTGGATTGGCTTCTTTCCCAAAGAGCAAACCCCTCCCCACTCCCCCAGCCATATACTCTCTCTCTCTCTCTCTCTCTCTCTCTCTTTCTCTTTTTCTGTTCCCCTCTCTCTTAGCTACATGCTCGCACACACTACTTCCCCATTCAATCCACACACTCCTACTCTCTTTCTCTTCTCTATCAGCAGAGCTTCCCTGCTGTTCTGGCTGCTATTCCGTGAGACGTAGTAGAGCACACAGTCAGGCACAGTAGCGGCAGGGTTTTTGTATTGGGATTGACCAGGAAAGAGAAACTTTAAGGTGAGAAAAACCTACTGAAGGGATTAATTAAAGTAGTCTTGATGTGTGCTCACTATCGAAGCTCCACTGAGACATACCAGATGATGCTGGCAGCTCTTACCAATGGATATGAAGTATAACAATGCCAGCAGTTCAACTGTATAATATATTTGTGAGAAAATATATAGATATTATGGGTCAAGACACACAACGGAAAGTTGTCACACATACTGACACAGAGAGAGTTACTGGCCCTTCCTTGCCACAAAGTGATTGATTGCTGAGAAGAGTGTGTGTTAATCTCAACAGAAAATGTGGCTGAGGAGGAGGCCGATCAAGCTGCACTGATCAGAATCAATGGCTTACTTATCTGTCTGCTGTCAGAGGTTTCTATCATGTATTTTGAAAGAATAATGGAGCCACATATTTGGCCATATCAGTGATTCTGAGGAGAGCCTTGGTTCTTTTGTTTTGTGCTGTAAGCAGGATTTATGGCCAAGATAAGTGTTTCACAAAGATTATTCAGTTAGCCAGATAACTTAAGCCAAAAGTCAATTGGAGCCATATATTCAGCTGTATCAGTAATTCTGAGGGAAGTCTGTGGGGCTTGGCTCCTTTGATTTGTACTGTAAGCAGGATTTTTTTTGCCAAGATAAATGTTTCACAAAGATTGTTTAGCAAGCCAGATAACTCTAGCCAAAAGTCAAACCTATCCAAAAGGAGCAAAGGGACATTTTTATTGCACAGGCTCCTTCACTTTGGGCTTAACACTTTGGATGGCCAGGGCCTGCTAAAGTTTTATCACACACTTCTATAACCTAAGAATAGCTCAACCAGTTTGTGCCTGGGGTTTTATGGGGTAATCCTGCATTGTAAAAATTCCAATTCCAATTTGACGTCCTCTACCATGTGCCTCCATGTTATAGTTGATCTTCTTGACTGGTTTTGACAAGGTGGACCTTTTAAAATACACAGCAAAGGTGATCAGGCCTTGTGTTCCCACAGCCTTTAATTGATTCCTTTCATGTTGCTCCAGTGCATAATCAACATTTTGTTTGCTCAGTGTACTGCCTGGGCTTGAAAAGGCTAGCTCAGGTGTGTTCCTCCTGATGGACACCTGATGCCTTAATTGGACAAATGTCCCATTGAACTGGTTAAGTGAACATCTGGGCTCTGGTCCCACTCTCCTGTCCACAAAGCTGATCCATTTGACCCTGTGCACGAATTTAGGGACTGAACCGGTGAACACAGCAGCGAGTTACAACTGACCGCAGCATATGAAAGGATATTCAGTTTAGAGGGCAACTCTGGCAGCTGCTCCCATTGCTTATTTTTGCCTGGTTCCTATCTTGTTTCCCAGCACAACCTGAACAACTAGCATGGACTTTCATGGCAATTTTCCCTCTCCAAAGTACGTGAATACACCATTTGGTCATTTTCTGTTTTAGCTTTGCTCAGATGGAGTAGCATCCTCAACCTGGTCCACCTTGTTCTTATCAGACAGGGTGCATGGAGACCCTGCCTGCCCTTGTTTGTGAGGCTTAGTTCTTCTGATTTGTACCGCCAAACCTAACACTGTCTAAGCCAAGAGTTTCCTGCACAGGTACCCTAATGAGCTATAGCTGGAGGTGTGCAGCTTTCTCAGAGAGAAAGAAAACGACAAAGGAGATGGCGAGAGCATTGGCCTGAGTGCATGAATGAAAAAGAGAGCATGTTTTACAGCTCTCCTCAGTGCCAGGAGCGGCTGCCTAAACCAGCATGGAGGAGGGTGTCCTTAGCAACAGCTGAGGCTCATGGCAACTGCTGAATAGTGCCCCGTCCGTTCCCTGGGGCATTCTTTACTCCAGTCGCAGCAGAGGACGATCACCACAACCTGTCCTGCCCAGGAGAATACACACATGCACATCCACACAGGCCCAAATATTGTACATACTGGCATACATTAGATTTTTAGATTCCAGCACGGTCTTTGCTTCACCATTCTCAGAGCTTTGTTTCTCTAATGTGTGCAAACGATCCACAGTAACCAACAGGCTTAATGAGTAATTTATAGCCAGCCTGTCAACAAAGAGAACTCTCACGATGCTTTGCCCGCTAAGCAAAAACTCGCCTGGTGGTTCCGTGCTAATTTCTTTTTTCAAGGTCAGGGGGCACCCACCACATTGCTTTTCATAATGGTGGCACTTTCTCAACAGATTGCAATGCTAGGTTGAAATGTGCTGTTGGGAGGCAACAGAAATTGGTACATCTGCAGTCCTATGTGTTGCTAGGCTTGTGTTTCAGCTGCTACTGCTCTATGGATGCATTTAGATGGGCACATTATAGAAGGAAAGTCTGGCTCTTAGCTTGGCAGACAATTGACCATGGTATTTGCTATCAAAGCATTTTAGATAGTTAGCACAGCTTTTGTTGAGGAGAAAGCTGTAACACGCTCCCTTGTTAAATGCCAGTGACCATTATGCTTGCCCAATTAGTCACCTAGCTAAATGCTAAGTTTCTTGTTTTAGGGACTGTTGGAAAGGTTCAGTTTATAATAGTGCTGTAATGAAACATAACGCATTTGAAAAGCTTTTCTTACTGGTTCATTATTTTAAGCTGGCTTCAATTAATCATTGACTTTTTCCGTTGACATCACTGTTTTGATATCATTGACATCACTGTTTTGATATCATTAAGGCTTTTTTCTCTTTTAAGCAAGGATTTCTCATCTACAACATGACCTAGCTTCTGGTGTTTCAAGGATGCAAGCAATGCAGTTTGATTAGAGCTCTCTTGACGGAGCACGTTGGTTATTACAGTAAAAATGATAATCTGCAATGATTTCAGCTGGTATTGCTCCCAAAACACCACCTTGCTGACTCTCAGCAAGATTGCAAACAATCTTCCTAATCATGTTACTGTACGCCGGGCAATTGAACTTCAATTTGCCTCCTGGCAATAATGAGGGCCTCTGATTGGTTGGAGAAATTGCCAGATGCTAGGGCACCTTTTGAGGAGTAGCTCGCCCTCATTTCACTCCAGAAAGGGAGAATTCTATGCCTTAGAACTACACAGAAAAGGCATTCATGCTGGATAAGAAAAGCTCAATATAGAATTAACCACAGCAGTCTTTGTGGCACGCAATGTTGTTACTGTCGCTGTTTAGACCCTCAGGGTCTACTCTTAACATCAGGTAGCAGCAATTTGGACATTTGCATGAGTAGTGCTTATGGTTGTGTTGGGTTCAAGTTACACTTCATGTAGGCTTGGACAACTGCAACCTTTAAGTTTCAGTGGCAGTAGAAAAGCAATGTTTAATTAGATAATAATTTTATAGCTCACTGGAGGAAGTGCTGAAATTCTGTTGAATGTGCAGATTCTATTCACCTATAACTTGATTGTATTTTTAGGTAGTAGAGGAGATGTTTTATTTTAATTTGAATTTAAAACACTTGAGACAAATACTTCAACTAGTCCATATAAAGTTCATGTTTAAATGGAATATAGAGATATGTGAATATTGATATTGAAATGCTGGATTGGATTTTGAATAAAGAAAAAGTTACAAATCTAGCCTGATATAGCATTTTCACATCATGTGATGTTGAATTGTTTGATTAGTTTGAGCATAATAGCTTTTTAGATGTTTATCTTAAGCAAAGTGTTCTAAGTTATATATAGCTCATTTTAAAGCAAGAAGATATATTGGATCGATATTGGTTGACACTCTAAGGTTTCAATATCAGCACCAGAGGAGAAAAAGGGTGGACATATGCTAGACTTCAGCAGTAACCTTTAGGTAAGGGCCTTCAGTTTGACCCCTGGTAGCCCAGTTTTTAACCTTTCTAACAGATGAAGCAGTAGGAGTTGAGTGGCTGTGGTTGGCAGTGGAGGTGAGCGGCTCCATTCAAATCTTTCAAGCCACTGGGAGAGAGTTCCAGCCTCCTTGGCTTGGCTCAAGTCCAGAGCACGACGAAGAGCCAAGTTAAACCCCCTGCTGTTCCATTCAGCCTTCAAACACACAAATCCGTGCAGGCACTCACACTCACACACTCCTGTGCCTGAACCCTGGCCACTTATCTCCTTGGCTGGGTCTTAAGTCCCCCTCTTGTCTTCTTATGGTCATGCGTCCATGGCCCTGTCTCTTATGTGTGTGTGGGGGTGGTGGGGAGAGGGGTGTCAGCCAGCTGTCCTTTTCTCTTTTTTGTATCTCATGTCTCCCTCTCTCTGTTTTGCTCTTTCTTTTTCTCCATCTCCCTCTCCCTGCTCTCCTCAGTCCATTGCATTGTCATTACACTGCCCACCCTGCAGTGATCTCATTATTGACATTCAGAAACTGTCCTTCCTCCCCTCCCTCCTCTCTCTCTTTCCAGACCTCCATTAATCCCTCTTGCTGTATCACCTTCTCTACTTTCTCCATTCCTTGCCTCTCCCTCATCAGTGAGCTTTCTCTCTCTTTCTTTCTCTTTCTTTCTCACTCTCTACCCAGCTCTCTCCTCTCTCATTCTCATTTTTCTTCTTTCTCACTCTCTCTCTACCTTGTTCTCTCTCTTGCTCTTTTTCTTTTTTCTCTATTTTGTTCTCTCTCCATACGCTCTCTGTCTCTGTGCTTTCTCTCTCTCCCTTTCACTATATCACTAGTTGCCTCTCCCTCACTGACATTCAACTTTCTCTCTCTGACTCTCTCTCTTTTCCCTTTTCTGCCCCTCCGCCTTATAAGAGCTTGATCTTTTATTTCTGTATTACTCTTTTTTCTCACTTCTTTCCATTTCTCCCCTTAGCACTATTTTCTTCTCCTGTTTCTCGGCCGTCACTTCATTCCTTATATATCACTTTTATGGGGGCAGATTTGAGTTTGATTTCCCTCTGCCTAGATCTTGAGAACTTCAGTCGAAGTTCAATTCTTTCTGCCTCACTGGCAGACACGCTCATACACAAACATAGTCAAGAGAGAAAAACACAGCTAGGCTCCCTGATCATGGCTGGATTGTTACTCAGATCTTTTCTTGCCTGGAGAGTTGATTAGGCGTTTGTGTCCCCTCAGGACCTCATGGCACAAGTGCACCACCACACACAGGGCCTGTTTATTCACACCCATCCCCATTATTTAACGCCTGCCAATAAACCCCCATCCCCCCAGCCCACACTCTTATTTCTTCCTATTGCACATGCCGGTGATTCAAGGCATAACAAATGACCCCGCTGACTGGCTACGCTAATCGCTTTTCACGTCAGGAAGTGAATAAATGAACCTCACCATGATTACTGTCACTTATCACCTGAGAGCCACAGCTGTGATCGCCAGGATCCACTGTGCTGTCGTTTCATTGGTTGGGACAGAATGCAGGTGGTTTCTAGTTCTCAATATAATCTGCAGTGATAAAGAACAGTGTGAACTCTAAATGTACAATACCGATGGTAATTTTCTTCTTAGGCTGAAATTCACAGGAGAGACTGTTTGAACCAGTGGCATCGAAAATGCTTGAGTAGAATCCCTGTTGACTGAGGTAGTAATGTGTTATATTTTATCTGGAGTGCTTGACTGCGCTTTTCCTGCTGTCCTTTGGGAGATGATGCTAGGTTAGCTAGCATTTAGTAGAGTGTAGCACTAGTGCCAAAATATATGCAATTAAATGGTATATTGTATTAATAGATTTACATTGCCCAACTTCTGGATATAGAATGACACAAATACTCATCCAGCATGTGTAGTTACTTTCGAATCAAAGCAGATTTTCTGATGTTTCAGCACATATCATGTAATCTAGCTGCTCTCTCCAGCCCACCCTTGCTCTGAGCCTAATTGGGCTTAAGCAGGAACTGTAGTAGTGGTTTCCGCTGGTGTCGACTGCAGTGTCTTTAGAATCGGCAAACCACATTAGGGATGATTTTCTTCCCAGATCCATGCTGTCCTGCTAAGGCATTTTTAAAGATTATACATGTGAAAATGGAGAGCAGAATTACTCATGACTAACAGATGTGCTTGCCAGAGCTCATTTAATTTTGTTTAGGAACAGAAAGCCTCCCAGTTTTAACTCTTGATTCATGTGTGGATGTTCTAGTGTTCCTTTCTCAGGACCACTGCTAGGGTCTTATTATGCTGGCTAACCATCGGCTTATCAATATTCCGCTAAAGCTTCCAGTCAACGCTTGCACCACAGGGATGGCTTTTGAAATTCATAGAAATTCTTATCAGTTGCGTTTGCTCAGATCATCCGTTTCTGTGGAAACGCCACAGTATAGACCTGATCATTTTTTCTCCTACTAACGCCAAAGTTTTAAATATCCACAGGCTAAATTGTGCTAGATACAACACACCTTTTTTGCATTTGTATGTGCATGTGTGTGCGTGTACGAGAGAGAGAGAGAGAGAGAGAGAGAGAGAGAGAGAGGGCTGCAAGAAGAGCATCCTTTGGCAGTGAATCCAAATATAGATTTGTACCTTCCATCAAAGTGGTCAGCTGGCCCATTGCCAGGCTATATTGATTTACTTTACAAAGTACTTGAATAGGCTAGATATCTGTGATTACCCAATTCATTACAGTAGTCTTTGAAAGTGGGAGAAAATTAGATAAAAGCAAGGGTAGATGGGATAACCTCAAAATGTTCTGTATATGTACGTATGGCTGAGTAGAGTGCACTCTAAACCAATTAGGCTAGCTAGGCTTAGACTACAGTTAAATGCTTAGCCATCCATTGTGTTTTTATGGGTTGTATTTTTGGAAAAGATATGCCATAGCTCAAGTGGACTATGTAGGGGTGTTCAGTCAGAAAAGCATTTTATTTTGGACATCTTAAATAATGTCAGCCAGCAAATTCCACACATTTGATTACCGTTTCTATGCCTTGCAAAAATGTAAGCCTGTTGTTAATAGAAAGGACTGGAAATATGATAGGACCCATCTAATATAATCCTGTGAGCTAAAAACATGTTAGAATGGATTTATTTCTTCTGTGAAAACATATGATTGCTTCTCTGAATGAAAATGTCTAAAATGTACAAGTTTGAACACTCCCGGTCAAATTTCACATTTTGTTGATTTTCTAAGTGGTCATTTACAAGTTTGGACCGAGGAAAGTGAAAGAACTATGAGAACTTGAGCTGGAGTTCTGGTTCTTAATCTGCTTGGACCTAGAAGGACAGGCGCCTTCCTCTTTAGGTGTAAGACATAGACCTGAGGAACAATGAGAAGATGGGATAATAAATATCAAGATAAGCTGAACTAGAGATGAGAATTTATAGATTGTGTAGGCTTTAGATTGTAAGGAGGGGGGGTTAAGGCCTGATCCATCCCCTAAATTTCAGTTATGCCCATCCATGCATGTGCTAGGACTACCCTCCTACCTACCTGTATTTATTAATAGTTTTCAGTTTTCACAAAGTGTGACCTTTGCTTGAAAAGCGAATATGCAATCCTTACTTGCTGCATTGTGCTTTAAAAACAGAAAATATAGAATTAATTAATAAAAGAAAAGTCCATCAGCCAATTTAGCTGTAAGGAAATTGAAATCAGTCATACAGATTCATCATCAGTGCACCCCAGTACTATGTAAAGCAAAATAATCTTCATTGTTTGTGACTTTGCTGATGTTAAAAATGAAAGGTAAATTTCCCCAAATGCTGCCATTGTCAAACACTTTCTGGCGACGTTGTGTTTATCTTGTTGTTTGTGCTGACATCTTAATACAGCCCAGCTGTGAAGTTTTTTCAAATGTGACTGCTCAAACAAAACAGCTGCTGTTGTCAATGTTTGCAGGCCACAGTCTCTTGTCCCATCGCCTCAAATAGTGAGCGCTCTGAGTAAGCGCATACAGTGTTCTGTTGTCGCAAATAAAGCAATTTTGTGCAGAACGGCAAATTCATTTCAGCTGAAAGGATGCATTGCCCTTGCCTGCGCCATCCTTAGAAGTAAAAGCAGACAGCAGTGCAAGCGTACTGACCCTGGCTCTTTTCATTGTGCAGAACATTGCTTAAACTCTTTGTAATTTCAGATGATGATGCTTTATTAAGGACAGCTTCGCTGCTCATATCTAAAACAGGACCTTTTTTTTTAAACGTTCTATTACGTTACTATTTTTAGACCTTCACATATTCTGTGGTGCATCAGCAAGTTACAATCATGCACACTGGTGCTATTTTATTGCCACTAAGATGCGTATGGTCTTTTGGGGTTGCTTTGCTGGGTTGCTTTGCTCCTCTCCCAACGTTAGTGGTAATTTCCTGTCTCCTCTCGTTGCCATCTACCACTTTCTCTGTCTCTGTCAGCCCTAGAGGAGCAGGCACGGCAAGGCTCTGGGGGCTAAAGCTAGAGACCATCACCCCTAACGACTTCTGACGCCTATCTAATAGCGTGTGATAATGTTTCAAACGACGGTTAATAATGTCTCCCTCGAAAAAGTCATTACCGACCACGTGCCTCCTCCCTCTACTGCAAAGTCTAGCTTGGTGAGGAACAGAGATGCAAGCCTTGCTCCTGTCTGGCCGATGGCTGCTTGCTCTGGAGGGTATGCTCAGAAAGTCTTAATGTACAATGACAGATTCCGTTCCTCTTATGCATCTCAGTGCCTTTTATTCAGAGGATTTTAGAGTGGACACCCCAGTTGGGAGATATGTGTTAGGTGGTTCCCAGCCATGGTCCTGGAGTGCTCCTGCCCTACACACTTAACTTTCCATGGTCTAACACACCTGATCCAGCTACTCAGCTCATTAACAAGCATTTCCTGAGTTAATATGGGTGGGAAAACAATAACGTGCAGTGCATGGCCAGGTGATATATCTATGAGTGTAAAGCCATAGTCACACTGGACAACCCGTTCAGTTAACAAGCTAGCTAATTCTCTAACCATAAACACCAACAACACAAAGGAAAACAAAATTTTACTCACAATAATACATATAATAATAATAATAACAATTATTATTATTATTATTAATAATATTAGTATTATTATATATAATAAAGTAATGCTGCACAGTGAGCTGTAGCATAAATGTAGATGGCTGGCTGCAATGGGGTGATGTGTGCAGCTGTGCTAAACCAACAAGCTAACATTGCAGTTAGCAGGCTGTCTAATGTTCCTAACAGTAAAACCATAAAAGTAAAGATAATTAATGCAGACTTTTGAGTATGGATCATGCAGTTTCCCTTGTGTTCTTTTATAGCCAGTGGGGAAGAAATGTTCAAAGGATTGTGAATAAACACAGCTAAAATTAGCATTAGCGATTAGCATTCCAATTTGGAGGTTTAGTGATATAAAGGGCTGCTACTTCTGAGGTCAAAGCAGTAGCATTTCTAGTATGTCAGGGTTTACCAAAGTTAGCTCCAGAACTTGGGGGGCAAAATTGCTCAATGTGGCGAATTCAAATGAAATCAATTTAGTTTCACTTACAAAATCTTGCTGAAAAAAAAGAGTGTAACTGGGTATTTATCATGATGTTATACTATGAACCTTTCTGGGCATGTCAGTTCATATTGTCAGTATGTCTACAACACTGACCAATTGCATTTTTTATTAATTAATAAAACATTTTGCCAAGGCTCCAAAGTGCCCTAGGTTGTCTAAGGTTTCACACTGATTTGAAAAGCTTGTGACTTTGAATCTTGACGAAGCTGTTCGAAAGTTCGAAAGTGCAGAATTGGCTGTGTTTAATTGGACATAGTGATGTAATATATAAGTGAAACAAATATATACATATATGTGCTAGACCTGTTCAGATATTCAGTAAAAAGCTATATTGCGATAGTCAACAAACTAGATGTTGTTATTTGATATACCATCACAGCATTCATTTGACTCATTGTCAAATGAGTTCACAAAAATTCAGAGTAGCCCTGATCCCAGTACACTGTCATACTCTCAAGTGTTATATACAAAATCTTATGTTTGCAGTCAAAAACATGCATATGTAGTAAAAAGCCCCAAAACAGCAAGTATAAGAATGTAGTTTTTTTTAGCAGTCAGCTCAGCAGACTGTTTACAGACTAATTCAATTAGGCGCATGTTCATAATTAAAAAGAAATGACAGCTGTTTTAGCGTTATTGGTCTGAGTCACTTCATAGCTCTTGGTAAAGGTGGCGGTACTGTTCTATTAGGGTCTAGCACATCATGCTAGATACAAAGGGTCTATCATCTGAAAAATAAAATAGGGGCAATGTAAGACACAGACATATATATGGCTGGTAGTCAAGTGGTGCGAGGGGTGAGCCAGAAATTGTAAAGTTATGGGTTCCGTTTCCATGTCTTAATGGGAAACACGCCATTGTGCCCATAGGTAAGACTTCGTAACACTGCACTGCCCCTTGACATAGTTATCATAAACTGTGTTAAAAGGTTTAGTTGTTATCCTGATGCTAATTTTTAATATCAGCACATCCTACATTGTACTCATGCTTGTAGCATGTTTTACATGTGGCACTACTTTTTACTGGCATATTGTGTCTTTTCAACTTATCACACCCATATTGTATATTGCTCTAAAAGTATTGTGATGTCATATTTTTATACCTCTATTTCTTAACTGCATTCACACTGAATCTATCATACTACCAACATACACTTTCTGTACAAATATCTTCTCTTCCATCGCCTTTGGACTGTGTTTTGTACACAGCTAGCTAAAGCCGTAGGTGGGTACAAGTGTGGCAGCCTGGTTGTGTGTATGTGTAGGTGGTGCTCAGCCTAACCCTAAGGGGCCCAGAGCCTTCCGCTACAGACAGAGGGTTAGAGATGGAAGATTTTTTTTCTCTCGGCTCTCATTTCGAATCCCGTCAGCGTCGCTCCCGCTTTGCGGTTGGCTAGCTTCAGGCTTTTTCATTATGTGGTGCCTGGGAGTTGCTTCAGAGGGCAACAGGAGTGCTGGAACAGAGAGCAAGGTCAGGGCCATGTAATGCCATTACACAACCAGCGAGAGAGAGAAAAAGCGAGGGAGAAACAAACTAGCTTAGAGACATGACTGAGCACGTTCTAGGTGGATCCGTGTGTGTGTGATGGAATTGGTTTGAGGAGCACACACCGGGGTCAGCGTGCCAGCAGAATGCTTTGGAAGTCATCTAGTCTAGAATGCTTGCAACTGATGTCGCCCATTAAACCATAATGGCTTCAGATACGACCGTATCACAGTCCATTCTTACGCTGCCAGTCAAGGTCAGATATTAAATGACACAAGTGTTTGTCAGGCATGTTGTGCAGAATATCATCATTGTCATATCAAAGCCTTCTAACCCTGTCTATGTTTTTATTTTTTTCATGATTGAAAAATAGTGCTGGTTTTTACATTGTGTGAACATTTAATAGAAATTCAAGGCTAAGAAATCCAAACATTGTGACTATCACTACATCTATTGTAAACATGCCTACTATTCTCTTACGGTGGTGTCACAGTAGTCTTTAGAGCATGTTTTCTCAGTATAAATATTAGGAAAACCTTGTCTGATTATGTATCCTGCACTCTCAGAAAAAAAGGTACGACACTGTCACTGGGGCAGTGCCCTTCTTATCACTGTGGTGGTACCCTCAGGGATACATCTCAGTACCTTTAGTCATGAAACATAACTGTACCATAATCCACTGAAATTATATTTTCTATGATGTATTGACTCCACACACCCCATCTCAGCGCCAGGCTTTTTATTAAATGGTTCTGTTTTTAAAAATGAATTTATAAGAAGATAGAAATATCTACTTTTCCACTGGGAAAAACTTATTTAAGGTGGACAATTGGACCTTAAAACCACTGCTGTACCCTTGAGGGAACGTTTACATTGTTTGTACCTTGATGAGCGAATCATGTACCTGCATGGTACCTTTATTTCTAACAGTGTGAAGAAGGGAGCGACTTGAAAAACTACAAGCACTGGGCTTCTTTAAAATTTCCCCCCCGCTAGCTGGCTAATGCAGAAGGAAGCCAGACAGTTAATGGTACTGCTGGGACATTGACCATCTCAACGTCAGTGGATATACTAGCAATCAGGACTTTATCACCTTGGGGGAGGAATTTCTAGTTGCTGATATGTATGATATGCACCCCTGATGGTAATGCATCCTGGGTATTGTAGTGAGAGAACACTAATGAATGGAAAAAATGAAACCAGTGATGGTGAAGGATGACGCTGTGCTACAGAATATTTCATAACAGGACAAAAACATATGTAATGCTACTTTTAGGCTTTCCTTTTAGGTTTATTTTGTTAGTTTGTATTGTATTCATCTTTCTGCATTTGTGACTTCATACAAATAAATGTAATATTACTCTGTAATGCTAATTTAGGTAGACATAGTCCCAATTTCTACATTTTATAAATGTTTATGTATTGTCATAGGCAGTGGGAGATATGTCAAACACTTTTAACACAAAACCTAAACTAAAAGTATTAAATTGAATGTTAATCTCAGAAATGAAATTCGCATTAAACCTTAAAAATGAACATATGAACACAAGGCACTCCCTTATTTGCTGTATCAGAAAAGACACGCTAGCATATCGTATTGATTTTTCATTTTGCGTTTTTTAAAATGGGTCTTACACCCCCATCCTCCTATAAAATGACCATTTTGCAGATTTTCTGGCAGTGTCAGTGTGTTGTGTGGTGAATTGTGTTTTTGCTTGGTGGCTGTCAAAGTGCTGATTTGAAGCTTTTGAGTAAGACAGACGGGTCTCCTCCGCGGTGAGGGGTGTTGCCTCATATGGCGCGCACACACACTCGTGTTCACACGTGCACACGGCACAGTTTGGCTTTGCTGAAAGCAGCTGCTGCCCCAGCAGGGGATTTGGGCCCACAGGCGCCGTGTGTGCGTATATGGGTAGGTAGGTGGGTGGGTGTGTGTGTGTGTGTGACCCATAGTCTGTTTGTTCTTACCCTCGCCGGGGCAAGTAAACAGCTGCACCTCGGGCTAGATCAACATTTGGAGCCCTGCATCATCATGTTGTATAAACTGCTGATAATCCTACATCCACTGTCTTTCCTCTCTATCATTGAAGTCAGCATGACAACGTCCCTGTTGACATTGGCACACAGGCTTTTCCTGCAGGAGAAGATACAGAGTCTAGCGCTTTTGACCAGCTACGTATTCTTTCCTTACGGAGTTTCACTTTGACTATGTTAGCCTGTTAAGTGGCTTCTAAAATCAAATCAAGGCATCATAATCCCGCCTAATGCATAGCAGATGCTACATTAGCCACGGCTCCAGGTACACATAGCTTTTGCGTAGGGCGTAAAAGCGGAAAGGTGTGGATCTAGTAGCAGCTTTGGCTTCTTGGGTCGCGACTATGTAATGCGATACGGCTGATGTTTGGGCTGCGCTTTCCCTGGAGTGCTGGCGCGTTTAAACAGAGCAGAGAGACTGTGATAAGATGAACTCGCGTCGGAGGGGGATCAGGTTTCCAAAGCTCGCTATCGACCTCCTCGCTTACTTTCAGTGGCCCGTTTCTGTCGTGTCTCTTTGTACAGCTGGCTGCTCTTCATACTTATGAGTCACTCCCAAGGCAGAAAGTTCGGCAACTTGGCACTCTGTTTCCTCACTGTTAAAACACGCCTCATTAAATTCAGTCAGCTAATTATTGAGCCCTATTGAGGCGAAGCAGGTGTGTTAGAGGAAGGAAAACACAACATACAGAGAATCTGCAGATGTTGGGTGGAAAACCACTGTTAAAATTGGTTATTACATATTTTTGTCGACTTAGAAACTTGTAATTTTGTGGTTGAATGCTGTAACATAAAGTGGTAGTCAGAGTTAACTCTGGAATTAAACATGAACAGTTTGAAACATGAAGACTGATTTAATGCTCTGCAAAGATGCAGGTGAATCTGTCCGCTGCACGACACAGAGAAGTGGTCTGTGGCTGAGCTTAGCTAGAAAGGGCTCACAGAGTTGTGTGAAACTGGAGCTGTGCGTCAAGGTTGGCTCTCTGGTAGCTTTGAGAGCAAGACAAGGCCCAAACGCTACTCAGTATGAAGTACAGAGTGTCCCAAAAAAATTGACATAATTTAAGATGTGAATATCTAACACAGAGTAACTACATGTCCTAGACAAACAAAATTTAATAGGCTTCATGTTGAACAATGCAAGATTTATTTGTCAAAAGTCGAACAAGAAATTCATGGGGATGTAGATTTTATAACCAGTTTCACAGCTTCACAAGTATTCGCTATGCACACCGCCTGTGACACGACACACGTCAAGTCGGTATCCCAGCTCCTGCCAAACACCGGTTTCCAAAGATGCTTTTCTTACAGACTTTCTGGGCCTTCGCACAAATGCTTCTCGAACCTGATTGACGATATCTTCCGATGCTGGTGGCCATCCAGATCCCTTTGTCCTGCACAGACAGCCTTCCTCTTTGAATTTTTTGTGCCGTGTCCAAATCTGCTTTTCAGTTGGTGCATTTTTACAAATTTTCTTGAACATGCAAGCTGCACACACTTGTTTGACTGTGTTCAAGCGTATTCTAACACTCCAAATGCCTTTCCATTTCTAGGGAGCGGCATTCTTCAACCTGAAGAAAAAAAAAACATTAAAAATTAAACTTTTTTTTTAGTTTTTACAAAATTTGAGATCATTTGAGGAAGAATTGGCTGTTATTAGACTACGAAATGACGTACATTTTTTGAGACAACTTGTAGAACTAGTTTGCACTAGTTTGTCATTTCAATTAAATGAAGCAGTTTCGGGATCAGCTGAAAAGTAGTAAAGTTACGAACATTTATACAAACCTTCTTAAAAAAACAGTGAAGTGATTAATCATTCTTGGAGGGATAGGAAAAATGTAAGACCTTCCTGTTTGTTCATGTTACGTGCAAGTCTTATTGTTGGTCTATGCAGGTATGTTGTATACAGTATATAGAGATAAAGTGTGAATCAGCATTGAAATTTATGTTGTGCCTTACACAGAAAGCAGCAACAGAACTGGGCTTTCTTTTCTTTATTAAATCACAAATTGCACGTCTGCTTTAAAAAAAACATCTAAAATAATAGCCTACGTTAAAGCAAACTAGGCATGCACCAATATGGGAAGTGTTGATGCAGGTATCCAAATTGTTTGTCTACGTTTATATTTTAGTAAATAGAACAGCATCACTTGTAAGTTCTGTTTCCGAAACACAAATAAATACGTCATCAAGTATCAGCCAAAGAGATGGTGGTGCTGATGATGTTTTTCAAGCAATTATTTGCTTTTGCTGATGTGATTCTGATATCATTGCCAATCCCTATAAAAGTGTTGCCTACACACTGTAAAAAAACAAAAAAAAAAACAGTGAAGCTTTGACAGCTGCTGGATTGAAACACGTTTGTGAAGTTGACACCTTTCTGTCTTGTAAATTGTATTAAAAAATTAGTGAAAAACTACAATGTTCACTTAGCCATTGCATAGTATGTTTCTTACATGTTTTTTTTTGTTGTTGTAGTACCATTTTGACACTGAGACAATACTATACATATTGCTAAACCAGTGGTTTGTGATTGTCCATTTATATCAGTCAGGCAGTCCCGTCCTGTCATTTGGCCTTACTATTAAGTGGTGAATTGTGAGCAGAGCTTTACTCGCTGAGTAGGTGGTCACATAATGAGCACTTGGTGAGTCAATTACTTGTGCTTATCTCTAGGTCTTAATATCGTTGCAATTTACAGGACATTCTTAACTTATAAGGGAAGTTAATATGACAATTGTTTCTGAAATTTTTTCGAACCATTTGTATTCATTCATTCAATATGACAAAGAGGATTATGGGCTTAAGTAAAAAACTACAAAAATGGAGAAGGTTTTTGCAGAAGTCATGATATATAGCCGTTATGTTATGATGGATGCACTAGTGTATTTAGTGGAGAGATTGTTTTAGTGACTGCCTCGGGCTTTCTGGGGCCTTAAGCGCTGACTCTGAAGGCCTGATGAATTTATTATGCAGGTAAGGCCGAGGACGGGCTGGAACAAAATAAAGCGGAGGGCTGGGATTCAGTAACTAACAATGGCAGCAGTGGCACTGTCTCCCTCAGCTGCAGAGCGTCTCCACTGGATGCTATTGTTGCCTCACGAGACGGAGAGGAAATTGTTTCTCCTTTTCAGACTACAATGACTTCCTCCCTCAAAGAAGCCAAAAAGAACCATCACAAAGTGTCACTGAAAGAAAACAATATATTTATTGCAGACTGAAAGACTGTGGGCATCAGCCTCTCTCGGTCTTCTGTGCTTCTGTATATGTTTGTCTGTCTATCTGTCTGTCTCCCTCAAGTCGTACCTCTTTTTCATAGCTCTTCAGTTAGAAACTGAGCTGCAATCCCATATAAGGCCACTGGATCACGCATCTGTGCTCCGATCTCCATATTGGAGCTTGGAGATGAAGGGAGAGCTGACAGGGGTTTTAAAGGATGAACAGGGAGAATGCGTCTCTTTTCCTACTCTTGCCGCCCCGCCGTTTGCGGAGATCTTTTTCAGTTTCCCCGAAATGGCCTTCTCCTCAGGACTTTAGAGGATGTATTTCTAAATGCTTCCTTTATCCTTTTGCTCTAAATCCTTCTCGCAGGCCAAAGACTTCCAAACAGAGACGAGCTTACCACATCAAAAACACATGGGGAGAGGGAGGGAGAGAGAGAGGGAGATAGGGAGGGAGAGAAAGAGACAGAGAAAGAGGAAAAACAAAGGCATAACAGAGAGCCATAAAACGGACAAAAAAAGGAGGCTGTGGTTAGCCTAACAGGCCCATTAACTTTTTAATAGTCTTGTGCTCTTGTTCTTTCTTTCGCTCTCTTTCTTCACCCCAAGACTGGCCTTTATGTTTTGATGTTTCCACAAGCTTTTCTCTCTCTTCTTCAATTAAATGAAAGGAATAGTCTGGTGAAAGAATCTAATCTACACAATTTCCATCTTACCCCAACTGTAGCTGATCTAGCAAGACATGTTTGCTGTCCAGTGTTTGCTTCTTTATTTTAGCCACTGCTAGTACTCTTATTTTAGCTTTGCTACATACTTTGCTATCTTTGTCCATTCTTTTTTGAGAACAGCATGCCCTGCAATGTCAAAAAACAGCACAAGCAAGTCTATAAGTCATTACATAACAACCTTCTATAGTTTCACACACACACACACACACACACACACACACACACACACACATATATATATATATATATATATATATACACTAAACAAGGAAATTGTATGACTTAGAGACTTAGATTTGTGGAATTCTTCCTCAAAATATTGACTTTTTGTGCTGGTGGGGATGGTTTACAGTGGGTGGTTTAAGCGTGTTGTTTTTGGGATTGTAGTTATGATTGAGCTCAAAGTTTTGCCTTGGGTGCCACACTTTGTCTCTGGCTGGCACTCGTTCTAGTAATACCTCATTATCAGGATCTAATTGTTGCATGAAAGTGCCAGGGCTCACTCCATCATCATCACTCTGAACTAACACAGAGCTGGAAGGGTTCAAGCCCCCTCTGCCCATTCTGTTGCCCTCCAGGGCCTAAATACCTTACTAAGCTGCCACAACACACTACAGAGTGAGGTGGAAGACTTATTATCTGTAAGGGCAAAGTCTAGAATTTCAGTTGTACCAAAATGTGTTTTTTAATTTTTCTGCAAGAATACAGCAGAGGAACACCGCAAAGAAGAGTGATGGTCTAAAGCAAATTGTTCTCATTGCTTTTTTTTTTTTCTCAATGGTGCACAATATCTAAATACGCAGTTCTATTTTTGTGCAGCTTTGTGTAAGCACAGTGACCAGTGCCATTTGTGCCTGGGGTTTACTTGTTAATTTCAGTTTTGGATGTTTGTTTGTTTTGTTATTTTTATTTATTTTTTTATTTTTTGGAGCTGATCTGGCAGGTTCTTTTGCTCATTTGATGGTATTTAGAAGCATGCCAGAACAGGTTGCTCCATGTTTTTACTGTTAGTGTAAAAGCAGAAAGTGTATATGCTTAGTAATTGTTAGTGAAAAGGAATAAATCTTATTTGGGTGAGGCAGCACAAATCCCTGGTCAGGCTGTGTTTGTGTAAGCTGCTTGTGCCAGGCTTAGCCCTTCTGATTTTTTCCCTGAGCCCCATCTGAAATGGAGAAAACCTCAGATAAGCGCAACCTCTGAATGGGGTTTTGCTATAAAAAAATAAACACTTTACATTCAAGGATGAAAATAACTGGTGGAGTGACAACATTGCACTCTGTGTCTCTTGCTCCCTCTTACTCTATCTCTCTTTTACTCTGTGCTGTCCTCTCTCTGTCTCTGCCTGTGTATTTCTGCCCCCTCTCTGTCTTTACCCCCCCCACCCCTCTCTCTTCCTGTGTCCATACTTTTGCTGGTCTACATTCAGATGTGGATTCTGACCCTCTTTCTTGCTCTCTCTCTCTCTCTCTCTCTCTCTCTCTCTCTCTCTCTCTCTCTCTCTCTCTTTTTTCTCTGCGTCTGCTCTACAGTCAAATGTGGATTCAGATTGAGGGGACAGAGTTGAAGCACATCACTTAAATTTCAGACTCAATGTTTTCCAGAACACTGACCCTTTTGTTTTCTGGAGCCTCGAGCTTCTTTTCTCTCCCACTGAGTGTGTGTCAGTGCATGCCTGATTGTGTATGTGTGTGTGTGCGCGAGTGCTGTGGAGCTGAGGTGACCTAGAGTGGCCTGTTGCTTTGGTCTCTTTTTACACCCCATTTTTTCCCCCTGTACCCTTTCTTCTCTATCTTCTCTTTTTCCATTTTTTTCCTCGCGCTCTCTCTGTCACTCTGCTCTTTGTTTGAGTGTCTCTCCTCATTTTATTCTCCCTCAGAATGTGCTCCTCCATGCTTTAAAATATTAGCATATCATTGCCATGAGAGGCCTCAACTTTGCAATTAATGGCTTTTTAATGGCTCCCCTGGCCACCGAATTATGCAGCTCAGCTTCTTAACGTAAGCTGGGATGGTGGGGAGACCATATGGACGACTGCCAGGCCCCATGTGGAGGGGTTTCAGGAGGTTCTGCAGAGCTTTATTTAAAAGTCAGGGAAAGTTTATTTGTCTGAACGTGCTGGGGGCCCGGCACAGCTCGAAGGAGCGGGCTTCTTTATAGTTGCTAGATTAAGTGTCAGTTGGCTTTTGATTTACTGTAAAGGTGAGGGGGCTGGGGTGAGGGAGGTGATTTGGGTTTAAAAGCGGCTGTTGAAGTGAAAGCACACAGTAAGGCCGTTGAAGCGAACAACTGAAGGGACCCTGCTGCTCTTTACATTTGTGACAAGAGAACAACAAGCGTTGACAATCTTGTAATGCGTAAACCAAGTTGAGGTCCTGCTGTCAACCTCAGAATCTGTGTGTCTTTCAGAATGCACTCCTTTACTCCAGTGAAGTAGACTGTCTAAAGATTAATGAGTGTACTGAATCTGTTTGGACATGTTTGAGGAAAATGTATTTCTCATCAGGGATCCTACCAAACGAAGCAAGATAGTTATCACCCAGATCTCTAAAACTGCTGTGCTGTCCAGATAACCTTGGCACTGGTTCTGTGATTTGTTTTAGCCCACCCTACCAATACCATTACAGACTCCAAAATGAAAATTCAATCCAAGCAAATGGAGTCGTGAGGAAAGAACAAGCTAGCATTAGCACGCTAATGAGCTAATCCGCCATGTTCAGCACCTCAGTGGAGAGGAGCCAAAAAACCTCTTTAGCCATTACTGATGTTGTCAATGTTAAAAGATTAAGGGAAAGAGTTCAGCATTTGTTTTTTTTTGTTTTGTTTTTTTCTTTTCTTTTTTGGCTGCCTGTTAAACCATGCTGGAGAATTTCATCGGCGTGCAGGTTTTAATGTGGAATGCTCTTCAAAGTGAAAGGCAGAAAACGCTGAGCTGTCTTTCTCCAAAAAAAGGCCTCCAGCACTGTCCTCTCTGCCCTGTTAGCCAGCGGGGGTTGACATTTGCCTTCTCATTTGCAGACTAATTAGCCTGATTTATACCAAAAGGTGAAGGAATCTCTCCATCCATCCATTACAACAGGGAATTTCATGTTGTGGGCAGTGCAGTTTTCAGTTTATCTGCTCTCTGTTCACCTTACATTGCACAAGAAGATTGGAAGACCTAACAATAGAATTGCAGCTGAAATTACTTTTTGTAACTCCAGAATTGTTGAGTAAGTATTTCTTGTCAGATTTTTTTAGTTAACAAACTATTTTGGTGTCCCTGCTATGCCTCTGCCAATTTGCAACACAATCTCTTTCAACTCCCTTGAGACACCATTTGTTCCCACACTGTCCTGTCGCCAGTCTACTATTGTTCACTTGGCAGAAACTTTTTTAACAGTACAATATATGGTATAGATATTCTGTTTTAATGCTGAATATTTTTGTTCATTGCTACAGCAAATGTTATTTTGGGATTTATTTTGCCTGGCGAAGTTTGTGGTAAGCAAAGGAGGGGGAGAGAAAGCAAGTGAGAGAGAGAGAGAGAGAGAGAGAGACTCCTTTTATAGGCGTTTGACATTTTCCTGCTTTTTATTAAAAACAGAAAGGACAGCCTTTGCAAACAGACGAGTTGTAATTAGGACATCAGAGCTGGGATAATTATGAACCCCGCACACTTTCTGCGTGGCGTCATGTACCAAAACATGTCCAGATGCCCTAGCTGACATGCATGCACAATAATGCATGTTTTAAGTCCATTTTATCCACATGCCAGTCAGTGCTATGCAAAATGAGCTTCCAGACTTTGACCCCATGCCTTTGTTCAGGGTCGCTTTCACACTAATAGGTCATTCAGACCAGGCTCTGGTGCTGGACTGTGGCTCTGCATGTACTAATTATGTTATTTAGAGGCTGGAAAAAAGGGCAGCTGTTATTCTTCATCTTTTCATCTATAGGGATTCCATCATGGTCTGCCCTCCTAATGGGGCAAGGTCTCTCGCAACCTTTCTTTGTGTTCCCACAGAGCAATTTCAGCATCTATCTCCTGAAATCCGCTGTCTGATATTACAGCCTGTGGCTTAGGGCTTCGTTCTCATTCCCACACTTGTCGTCTAGCCACTGTTCATTTCGGAGGGTGTGTAGATGCATGTGTCTGTTTTCTTTTTTCAATTATGCCATTACACAGGTGATGACTGAGTGACTCATTTGTGATGGTATGTGCAAATGGTCTGAGAAGAGTGTTATTTTTATTGCACTTCAGAATAACTCAGTAAGTAAGTTTGAATTGTTGCCCATGTAATTATGGAACATCAAGCTTTAGGATGTAAGAAGCCTGGGATTCTGCCAGGTTAAACCTATTTATCTGGTGTCTTTTGACTTGGTTGTTTTATGTACAATAAAAAAAAAGTTTAGTGAGACTAGTTTAGGATTTTCTATTTTCAAAAAAGTTGTTACTATGTTGAAGTTTTTGTTGTTTTTGGTTCTTCTTGTACTTAACGCACTCTGTCTATTGCATGGATTTGTTCAATTACTCAACCAGCACACCTGATTTAGTGTAATGAAGTATTGATTAGCCAAACTTTGGGTGGTACAAATACTGGGCTGTCTCAGAGGGAACCGTGGAGGGAATTCTCCAGCATTTTTCAAGCAACTGCCCTTTTACTTCTTTTATAAGTGTGTTTTGTGTCAGTGGATGCTCAGCTCTTCACTGAATATAATGAAACATCAACATTAGTGTCTGTAGTAATTATAATCTGTGGTGCAGATGCAGCAGATAGATTAGGTTGAAAAACAAGTATTTGTTTAAGTTAAAACACAGACAGACAGAATATCATAGCTTTAATCATAAGTTCCTCTGGTGGCCTAAGACTTATGAGCTGTACTACATATTAATTTTGACCATTCTTGGCTCATTTAACAACTTGTTTGTTATGTATGTGATATTAAATGGTGTGTGTGTGTGTGTGTCAGGGGGAGAAAGAGAGTCGAGCTGCACAGGGTGATGTGTGAGTGTGTGTGCCCTCAAAGTAGGTTTCAGGCAGAAGAGCTGGTTCCCACAGGAGAGTGATTACTCACTAATATCTCAGCACTCAAAGCAAACATCTGCTCCACTCGAGCTGGCGTCGATTTCAGCGCTACCTTTAATACCTCATCCTTCCAGGATCACTGCGACCTGCCTTAAAGATTAAATTCTTCTCTTGATATATTTCACAGCAATCCAATGACTCGCTCACTCTAAATTGCTGGCTGGAGGCCGCCTTGACCAGATCGTTTAAAACGATTGATTGAGCTTAATCTGCGTCAAGATGTGTGATGCACGAAAATGAAAATTACTGACTCTGTTTCTGTGGTTTTTAACCACTACGTCTATTTCTCCATGGGGTCTTAGGTAAAAGTTTGGGCACCCCTAGTGACCAAAAACCTAAAAACAGTGAATTGCAGATCAGTTCACACTAACTCTGCAAGGAGAACACTTAAATATGGATTTTTTTTCTGCAATTCTTGTGCACAGTTTATTTTTATTTGCTGAATTTAACATATTGGAAAAGCATCAAACATTAAATGTGGTATATGCCTAAATGGTTGCTCGTGTTACACTTTGTTCCCCTTTCAGAGATTAAGCCTCATCCTTTACACAGTATTCCGAATGGAGATTCTCCATTGAAAAAAAATGTAGTCTAGGACCTGACTGTTTGTAAATAAATTGTAAATGAAAATGAATTGTGCATAAATAAAAGCATGTCAGTTAACCAAAGGTGCTCAAACTATAACACAGGACTGTATTTTGACACTTTGTTGTAGGTCTTGTTAATATATAACTACTCCTATAAATTTCACATTTTCCAGATGAAAACTGTTATGAAAGTGTTACCGTTGCACGTTTTCAGCCGAACGTGTTCAGCACATTCCTAATACCTGTTCCTTTTGCAAGCAGATTCTGTGTTGCTTGGGCTTTGCTGTTGGCATGTGAATAGCTTTGTCCAAGTGGACACTGATGCGCTCAAAAATAAACCCTTAACCTTCAGAGTTTAGGGAGAGCAAGTTCTGTTTCTTTCTCTTTTTTGAGAGGAAGTTTTCTCACTACGCAAGTATGTAGGAGGCAGCCAGCGACAGGGTCCTCAAGAGAGCCCTCACTCAACCCTTCTTTTTCGCTCACATGCAATGTCTGTTTTCGAGGGGGTAGTTAGTCCAGAGGAGCTGCTGTTGAAGCTCTGCAGGCATTTGAGGGAGTGTGAGGGTCAGCACATTGTTAACTGTCTTTTCATGGACTTATAAAGATGAGGTCTAAGTTTCGCAGACCACAAGGCTACATTGGTTATTAGACAGCTATAAAGCATGAGATGAATGAGCAAATTGGTTGAAATTATAATTAGCTTGTTAGATAGATAGATGGATGGATGGATGGATGGATGGATGGATGGATGGATGGATGGATAGATAGATAGATAGATAGATAGATAGATAGATAGATAGATAGATAGATAGATAGATAGATAGATAGATAGATAGATAGATAGATAGATATAATTAGCTATAATTAACTTGTTGGTGATGTGAAGGCTTTCAGACAATAGTCACATCTTGGCTAGTATTGGTAAAACACTGCTTTGGCAGTTCTAGGCTTTAAATATGCAGTCTTACAGTCTCTTCTGGTAATAACTGTTTCCACCATCCAATCTGACTGTGTGTGTATGTGCATGCATTTTTGTGGTCATGTTTGTGGCATAAGAGCCGCCATATCTGCTGCTCATGAAGGATCATTTGGGGCTGTTTTCTCTTTCACAATTGCAGTAGCACAGTGTGTGTGTGTGTGTTGTGTGTGTGTGTGTGGGTGTGTGTGGGTGTATGATTGTTTTCATACATTTTCTAGGGCTGAAAAACTATAGGTAATACACAGGCTAACCTACAATGTAACTGACATAATAGTCCTGCGTTTTTGAAGTAAAATACTACAAGACCAAGCATGCATTACACAAAGACATTATACAACCATCAGGAATCCCTGTGGTTGCATCCAGTCCTGACTGCTAGTCTAGCCAGGAAGACAGCCTGCACTATATGATCAAATGTAAACAATTTAACAATGTTTTACGCAGGGCTCCCTCAAAATTCCACCTAGAAGCAGTGTGATGTCAGTAGGCGTGTGGGCAGCAATTTAATTTTGGCTGGAGTGTTGCTTTTCTCAGCCCTGGTTTAGTTTCCTATATGTGGATTAAGGCTAATCTCAGACTATACCACAATGTTAAAAGTGATTCAGCATTGAACATATTTATTAACTTAGGCTTATTCGGGGGCTAAGAAAGCATCCTATTGTTAGTTACATGTATATAGGATATATATGACTCCAGCATATTGGGTGATTCTTTCTCAGTTGTCCAGTGTCAGGGATACTCAGGGTACAAGCAGATGACATTGTTCAGTTGCACTCACCCACACAAATACGTACCAGTCATCCTCGTGTCAGCTGCGAATGTGAAGGCCCTGGGGAGCGTATGTCTGTGGCTATGGTCTGATAAACTCATTGAGTTTTGCTGTGAGCCACAGTGCTGGATGGCAGATGTAGCAGAGAAATGGTTGATGAGAAGGCCAGCTATGTTTGTCTGCTGACTTCTGTAACATGTCAAAGACGACGGCAGATCATCATACTTTAGTTATCTGCCCCAGGCCATCTGCCATCCACAGTCTTCCCTTTTGGAACTCACAAAGTTGATTACTGAAAAATATATTTGATTATCAGATCATTGAAATTATTATAAATAATAAAAGCAAATTAAGAAGTAAAGCATTGTATTTACTACAAAATTGTAGGCCAGGTAGAGTTATTAGAGATGGAATATCAGTTTCTGTGTTTGACTGATATTATTAGAAAATGTTGGCTCATTTACTAAATGTTGGATAAATTACTATTAAATAGCTGGAAGTCACGCAAGTGCAGGTTGTTTTTTTGAATGTGTGAAGAGAAATCTCACTAACCTCTCTTTAAACCCTTCTTTAAAGTAAAAGCAAAATACAAAATTACCATTTATTATTCTGCAAAAAAATGGAAACGGAATACTAACAATAATGTACATCAGAACTGCAATCACATCTGTGCGCTGAAGGGATGAGAATACGTCAGCATTACCTCAACAGCTTTTTCTATTAAGGCTACAAATCTAAATCATATATTTATTGTTATATAAGCACACATGAATAAATACATATGTGTGTTTCATTTTACTTTTTTGTTGAGTTATTAAATATTGTGACAGAAATGCTGGGTTGTATTTAGTTTAAAAATAACTTTGTTCTTGCTTTTGGTTATGTGTAGTTAGAGACTGTGTTTTTAGTTGGCCTGTGGACTCTTATTTTGAAGGACTCGTAAGGAACGTAAGGTAGTGAGCTTCAGTAGCCCACTGACTAGCAGATAAAGTAGAACCTGAGCCAGCGTGTGTGCTGCGTGTTTTTCTTTGTTTTATGCTGTTTTGATTTGAATGCCATTAAATCTGAGTTATGGGCCAACAGTGTAAGGTCTCAGAATGTGTGCTCTGCTGTTTGAATGGTAAAGTTGCTTGTCTCTCGCGTGGGAGACCAGTGTTCAGTCCAAGGATTAATTATCAGGAAAGGTAGTACCATTAACTGTAAAACGTGTCACTGGTTTGATTCAGTTGCTTTTGTTTATGAATATATTTAAGTTTACAAAAAGTCAGGCACACAAATATCTACCTAGGTTTTTGATGTTCTGCACAGAATTGCTGATTAACAGTTGTGATACATATGTTTCATCTAATAACACTGCGGATACAGTGACCGGAGACTGGGCATGTGGTGATGTCCTTCTGGTGCTGCATGCATGAGGTAATTAGATCTGCTTGGTTATCGCTGCTCTAATAATGTGTTATTTGCAGAAACTCATATCGCAAAAACAGTAAATCTATGATTTATTGTGCAGCTCTACCACAAACACAACGATACATTGTATGTTGTCCAGTTATTAGCTTTGCATTTCATCCTGTGGGGTAGTAGAGTTTGTGTAGTTTGAACCTGCTTTTAGATGCTCAAATGATACTTTCAGATGCTCAAAAAAGAGCTCATTTTAAAAGTTTAGTAGTTTTTAAAGAAAACTACAGTATCAGTATTGCAGCTGTGTTGGAATAACAGCCCATTTCAGGGAAGCCACAATAAGATTGTCGTCTGGTTACTTACTGATTGCTTTGCTGCCGTATTTTCTGTGCCATACAACGATGGAATCCAAGGGCAGTTTAGTTATTTTGACGTGATATGGATTAAGGTTGAGTACGCTAAGGGACTGACAGTAGAAAAAGCAGCTGGATCAAGCAAAGTACAGCAGTGGCCTTGTTCACAGCACTGACAGCTTTAAATAGAACACAAATAGCCATAATCTCAATCAGTCATCTCAATCTGAATTGACACCAGTGAGTGGAAGCCTTAATCAACTACTTAATCATCTATGTATGTGTTTATGTATATATTCCAGTAGTGTTCAGACACCCCTTTCACAGAGGCATTATGAGAGAATTGCTGTTTTTTGCTACTGGGGCCCCCTTTCAGTTGCAGAGTGTAATTTACTTTTAAACAACTGTCATAAGTAGAAATCATGCTTTGAACCCCCTCATGGACAACTGTACACATGCATTTGTTGACAAGCTGAAGGATACAAACAATATTTAGTTTATTGTGACCACCAGAGATACATAGTGCAATAGCAGACATTCTGGGCCCTGAGTGGCAGTGACATAAACGCCACTCTCCCTGTTATAAGTCAGGGTACAGTGTTTGCAGACTTGTGGACAAGTAGGACAACTTTGCTGTATTTTTTTGTTATGTTCCATTATATGAACATCTTATGAAAAATACACCAACAGAATTGCATCAAGTTAACTTGGCATTACAAGTTACATCATGTTTTTTCCTTCTATAAGTGTACTCGTTTAGAGATACAGGTTTTGCTCGTGACAGTGACAAGACGTGAAAAAGGAATCGACGTCAACATTGTAACCATAAACAATGCTGACTCTCTCTCAGAGGTGAAAGGTCACTATGTCCTGCTGAGTGATTAATTAGCTCAAATGATGATCGACTGATGTGTCCTGCCAGTCGCCTCATCTCTCTCTCTCTCCCTCACACACTTAGCGTGTGTAGGTACTAACTCACTAGGCTGACAGGGAGCCAGCTGGATGCCCACTCCCCCCCACCACTAGTAATTTCCCCACTCCCGCTCAGGGAGTCCCGGCAGCCCCTTACCCAGCTGCACCCATTCCCCAGACCCCCCCCTCCGCAGGGCCCCAGGGCCTGACAGGCCCTCCTCCACTGGCTGTCTCATTGTCTGTTCATTGGGGATTAGTGTTATTGAATTATGGTAAAGCCCTGTCACTTTCTCTTAATGCCCCCACCCCATCTCCCAGTTTCATGCTCCCTCATAGACTGAGGGCCGGGCTCAGCCCTCCAGGACGGGCATTAAGGGTCAGCCTGCCCCCAGACAGAGGCTCGAAGGTCAGAGGAAGTGCAGGCCTCTGAAGCATGTCAAGGCCACCTGGCCCCATGGTGGGGAGGGGGCTGGTCAGAAGCCCACAAGTTGCTTTTGGTCTCTGTGATGGAGCTTCAATGCTTTGAACTGTATGTTCAACATATTTCTTATATAATGTTAAAAGTCATTTTTATCAAAATAATTTAATAAAGTATCAGCTAATTTTCAAGTGTAAGAATTCATGCTCATGTTCTACTACTGTGTAAATAGTTCCTCCAGTTACTGTAATTGAATTGAATTATCCTGAGGTCAAAGGTTTACGCCTCTCTAAGTGCAAGTAAGAAAGAAAGTAAGAAGAATGAGAGTGGAATTGAAGAATTATCCTAGAAAAAGACCCTAACCTCTCAGACACTAAAGTAGACATCTGTCTTTGTGTGTGCATATGTGCATAACCCCACCACATCGGTCCATCTCTCTCATGGGGCTGTCACTATATGGTCTAGTTATTGCCTTTAAACATTTGGAAGCATTTAAAACTGACAACACAAAGCCCAGCTGTGTTTTTCTGTTTAATGTTTCTCCCAATATATTAAATTCTGCAAATAAGCAATACTTGTGCATTGCAAGTAGAAGTTAAAACTTAAAAAGCACTATTAGAGTGCATTATTGCACTATTTTGCCATTATATTACCAACTAATTATTGTTGGTTCATTAAGAAGATAAATTTATAAGGATTTTTTTTAGTTGGTAATTAAGTTTAATTGCCAAATCGTGACAGTCCTAGGAAGCTTTATGTATTCCCTATAGCAATAATAATCCCATACTGAAAGAAGCAGGGTTCACATTATGACCTTAAACGGCAAACTTGCACCGCAGTCAAAACATTCTTGTCTCTTTACTCCCTAGATATAAAACAAACAGGATTCTTTCATACCCCCCACTCTCTTTCTCTCACAGACATCATGTGGCTAAGGCACGAGGCTAAGGTCATCTACAAGAGCAGTGTTTTTCTTAACACTCCTGAACGCACACACACACACACACACACACACACACACACACACACACTTCACTCTTCACGCCCCCGTCTTAAACCATTGCTCCCCAGTCTAGTGTGAACACTTCCTGTGTGGGTGACTGTGTGTGCACAGGCAAGCACACACACACACACGCACACACACACACATCTTCTTCCCCCTCATCAAAGCGTCCTGCCTGGTTTTGATGCTGCAGGACTGTTAGTGGCCGTCACCCCCCCACCAAATGTGTGGGAGCTCTTCTCCAGGCTTTATTGTTTACACACAAAGACAGAGGGTACAGCCAGCCACAAACCAGACATGCCACATAGGAATTAACAGATTCATTAAAGAAGTCCAAACAAATACACACTTTCTGAATAGGAACTAGCAATTCGACACTTCAGTGCATTTTTTTTCTGCTTAGAAGTCAGAAACTTTCCAGTTCCCACTTGGTCATAATCAAAGTATTAGCATTTTAAACATAAACTTGTTATAGAAATTATTCAACGGATCTAAAATTGGGTTCATGGCGTGAAATGGGATTGTAGACAACTCTGTAAAACCTTGCAACATTTAGGTTGTGGCATTTGTGGGCTATAGATAGATTGTTTCAATTCAAGATAGCTTTAGTGCCATGACTGTATTGAGTACAGTGTTGTCAAAGCGCTTCAGTAGATTGAGTTCAACTGTCCACAGCTGAAATAGTTAATAATAGTTAAAATAGAGTTAATAACAACAACAGCAAAAATTACAACCGAAAAAATACTGGTACTGGCCAAATAAAGATTCTAATTCCTGATCTTAATTTATTTATTCTCTCTCTCTCTCTCTCTCTCTCTCTCTCTCTCTCTCTCTCTCTCTTTACCAGCACTTATAACATACAGTGCGAGAGAAGAGTAGGAGAAACTGTCTATGCTGAGTGGTGTACTGATGTAATGTTTAAAGCATTTTTATGGCTTGGTTTCATTATTGTTTTTTGCTGTATCCGGTGAAAAGTAGATAGAAGATGGAGGAGGGAGAAGGAGGGGAAGGGAAAGAGAAAGAGGGAGAGAATGAGAGAGAGAGATTGGTCAGGCTACATTAGCTGTGTTTTTAAACCACGTTCAGTTATGCTGTAACAGGCCAACAGGAAACCTGAGTGCAGCTGGCGAGCCTGACCAGAAATCTGGACAAACACAAGCCCCGACCGACCGGAGTCTGTGGTCAGCGAATGAAAGGAAGAGAGAACGAGAGAGACTGAGAGCTGGAATGTGCCGTAATCTCCCCCCTTTAGTTCACGAATAAAGAGAAGGGTTATAGTGAGTTTTTGTCTGAGACTCTTCTAGGAGAATGAAAATAACAATCATGTTAAAAACAGTTAGAAAGAGCCAAACACAAATTGTGACTTGGCTGATTCTAAGTTAAATTTTCCTCTTTAAAGAGTCTCAGACAGTAGCCCTGGTCCAACCTCAATCTCCAAAACAATAAAGGCATCAATGCCATAGATGAATTTCCTTTCAATTGGTGGTTCATGAAGAACAATGTTTGCAAATGAAATGTGCAAGCGAAGAACATTTCTATAGATTAAAGAGCGTTGACATAATGTAGAGGTTCTGTACCAGTTTTTTTTCCTCAAACTGTACATCTAAGCCAAGAACTATTAAAAATACTTTATTTTTGGGAGTGTAGCTTCCAGCTTTCAGCTTCCCAAATGTCAAGCTTACACTAGATTAATAGTTACTGGGCCACAGGTTTCAATCACAGACAAGCCTGCAGAGGCACAGTCCCTTACCCAGACATTACCTCACAAAAGCAATTTATAGTGAGGAAATGGTTTATAATGCAGGTAATACCCCTGTGAATCACTCAGTGGAGACAGCGAGACACCCAGACGTCCAGCAGCTCCCCCGCGACTAGCCATCAAGACAGTAGCCTGGAGCTTCTGAGTACGCAGAAATGTTCTGCAATATGCACAATAACAATAATATTTTATCATTGGATTATTTCATTACTGTTACAGGAAAATGTCCTGTCCCCAACACTGTAACTTCAGGAGGAGGAGGAAGTGTTCTTAACATCACATCTGTTAATGTAACCACAACTTGAAAGGCTTGCTTAAAAAAGGTTGTATCTTTGAAGATACATTTTTAATGGACATTAGGTTTTGTGCCCACATTTTATAGCTAGTAAACAAGATTTTATTCCTCATAATTCTGTCAGCTGCTTCATTATTAAATGTTCTTGTAATCTGAAGGGTGGCTGCAATTTTCAAATAAATAAATAAATAAATAACAGTAACAGTATGACAGATGTCTGTAATCCAAGCCACAGTCCTGGAAACTATAGTCATATGTTGTAGGTGCTGTGGGACAATACCCCGCATGCTTGGCCGAATGTTTATATTAGTGACTGAAGCATATTTACCTGTATGGAATGTCGATGATGGAAATGAATCAGACTCCCATGTGACCCAAATTTGACAGCATGCTGTCATTCTCCTCTATAATGAGGGGGTCTCAGTCTGCCCTAGGGGCCTGAAGGATGGACAGTTGGGATCGTGTACACACACACGCACTCACACACACACACAGGCCCCTCCCCCCCTACTGTCTGCAACTTTTATTTCTGCAGATGAGGATTCCAACCAGCACTCTCTAATCACACACACTCTGCAGTTGAGCGTTGACCGGCACTAATTGCCTAATGGCGCTGGCCTACATAGACTACTGTTCCTTCCAGGCTAGTGTCTGAGGACTCCCCCAGCCATGCAACGTTTGTCTGAGAGATTCATATTCATATTCTCATTCATATGTATGCTCATGTTCATATTATTACCCAAAGCCAAGCACTTTCCTCTGTTTTTCAGTGCTATAGATATCAGTATGGCTATGTGGGGCGACATCTATCTGTCTTATCTATTACCTCCCTACCTATATGCCACTCCTCTCCCCTTCCTATAATCCCTTTCTTATTTTTCTCTCTCCTTCCTTTCAGCCTCTCATTCTCTTTCGTTCCCTCTCATTCTCACTCTTTTTTTGTCGTTCGCCCATCTGGTTGGTTACTGTCAGCACTAGTTTCTGTCTCTGTGGCATGCCATCTATTTTTCGAGTGCCTGTTTTTCTTCTCTCGTCTTTCCGCCATGTTCTTCTTCATCCTGTCGTCACTATTCAGATTGTCACTGCAGATCTCTTTCTCCCTCTCTCTTTTCTCTTCCTCTCTTTCTCTCTTCTCTTTTTGTCTTCTCTGTCTTCTCTCTCTCTCTCTCTCCTTTGCTCTATTTCCTATTTCTTTTTTTTCTCTCTTTAGCTCTTTTTCTTTTACTCCCTGTTCATGTTAGAGTCCATTTCTAAAACACACACACACATGTACATGTCCCATGTGCGCTGCTGTCTGCTGGTCTGTATGAGTCTTTCCCCCTTGAGATCAATCAGAGATGGATGACAGTTCAGTGTTTATCATAGAGCCCAACCTGAGATTTATATGTGACTCAGGCTATTTCCTTTGTTTAGAGTTTCAGCATATATTCCACTGGAAATGCACCAAGTGCTGTGGAAATTGCCGGCTGCTGTGATTGTTTTGACTTGATTTAGAGAGAGTGCACACACACACACACACACACACACACACACACACACGTACCCAGACGTTTGAAGAATAATGATTATAGCATTTGTGAATGCCAGGGATTGGGTAACAATGGTGCGGTTATCTGTCTGTGTGCACATATATTTCTCTGTTATTAATCATCTGTCGGTGACTTTGTGACCTCTCCCCTTTCACCCATATTTCATTTGTCCTTTATGCATTTATCAGGTTACTTATGGTCAAATTTCATGATCCCTAACCATATTTTAATTTTGTTACATTAGAGTTGGGCCAATACAAAAAAAAAAGGAATTCCATTTTTCAACGTTTTTGTGTAAACCAGTTGTTGAGATCTTATTGGTTTGATATGCGATCAGATTTCTTTGCAGTGCTGGTGGTTGGAACCTGGGGTCACTTTCAGTCAAAAACAAAGCAAACATGCACATTTTATTTACTAAATGGAAAAAATATATCAACATCTAAAATGACCAGTGAACCTAAACATGTCTTCTGAGATTTTAGATGTGACGTTGATATTGGTAAAATAGTAGTAAATGAAACAGAAATGTATTTTATTTATATATTTTGCCTTAGAACATCCTGCATATACCTCTCTACCATGAATGTTTATTTAAAAAATAAACAATCAAAAAAACCCAAAATGTTGCAGTCTTAGGGCAGCATATTTTTAACTATTTTACGTTATAAGTTTTCTGTTTATGTGCTTTTAGAGACATTTAACACTCTGGATGTCTGGTTCCTAATACTACCACTGTGAACAATTCTGCCTCAGCAAATGAATCTTTATTCTGTTTTCATTATTTTATATTTTAACTTTAAACTCCTCAGACACATCAACATTTATTTGTTTGTTTGTTTGTTTGTTTGTGTATTTATACTCATTGCTGTACATACATTTTGTAAAGCTTGTTGCATGGCTTCTCCTTCTGGCTTGCCACTTGCTTCACAGGTTCTGTTTTTAAATGATATGCTTTTTTGTTAATTTGTCCTTTTACAGACCTTAGAAGTCAAGACATAGACATGACGACCTGTGCAGTGAATTGCATTTACATTTGATTTATATTGACAGGTTCACGTCTGAACTTTTGACTTTTTCTGTTTGTTTTAATATCAAGAACAACATTGTGGCAGTAGGTAACACAGGATTTTTTTTTTCAAATTGAGATCATAATAAAATATCTTCTTTTACTTACACAGCACTTAGATCCACATTTCCAGCAGTATTTCCCTACTTATGTCAAAGAACTATTAGTGAGAATTAAGATTGGATGAAGTGTTTTTGTTGGTGGTGATAGCTGCAACTTATATGGGTTAAAATTTAGCAGTTTAATTATTTTAGGATTAGTTTTCAACGTTAACCTTCATGATGCTGCTGTGTTATTGTGATACATTTTGATACCTCACATGTGTGTCATATCATGAAACAGTTGGCAATACACAGCTTTACTGCACAGTCATATTCAAGACATTTCCTTCCTGTCTCACCCCTCTCTGCTCCTCTCTTCCTTCTGCACTTCCCCCTATCTCTATTTTAAAATTGGCCTTGAAAAGGTGCTGAAAGAAAGATAGGAGCACTCGTCTCTTTGCCTTCTATCACCAAGGAGGGTCACGCTTGGGTGGGCTGCCATTTGTCCCAGCTTGCTGCTCTGACTTTTCTTGCCACCTCCCTTCCTTCAATGCTTCCGTCTCCGGCAGTGGAATGATGTTAGCCTGGTTCAGGCCTAAGTCAGTTTTTAGTCATGAAGTCTTTATTCCCTCATGTTTCACATTTTTGTGGGAAAAAGAGCATGGCGACCTGACATTACACAGCCAACGGAGGTGCATATTGACCCAGAGGAGAGGAGATAGGAGTGGAATCCACATGAGGATAATTGAATTTATGGTCACTGTCACTCCCAGAGAGAGATGGGCAAGATATGGCCAGAAATAAAACATAATGATGAAAAACATTTATGATTAGCATACATGTAATGATATTTCATTGTCTTGCAAATAAGCTGTAAAGGACCAATACAAAATGCATCAAAAAGGCTATAAAAAACCCTATTTATAATGTTTTATTATTGTTATTATTATTATTATTATTATTATTATTTATTATTAATAAAATAAGATGATGCCACTTTTCAGTAGTTTGTGCACTACAGACACTATAAATATCTTGTTTAGCTCAATTGGTCTGAAAGTGTATGAAAGAACATGCTAATAAAAGCGTATTGTGAAATCATTTATCATGTTAATCATAATGTATTAAACATATAACCGACGCATTAGGCAGTCATACCTTCTCAAATCCCATTTGAGCCATCCCTGATGGAGAATGAATGGACTTAGTGATGGACTTCCATTGTGAAGAATGTTCTTCTGCTTGTGCTGTTATTGATCTGCTACAGTAGCAGTAATCTGTTATGCTTTATCTTTGTGTATAGTGGCGTATGTCACTAAAGGGGTATGTGTGTTAGTATGTACTGATATTTAGTGCTGTAAGTTTTCCACAGTGGCATTACACTGTTTTATGGTGTGCGGTGATATATGTCTGAGGACAGAGATTCTAAATGCACTGAAAATGTTGATGCTACGCTTCAACAGGCCTTTTTGGAGAGCTCTCATCTAGAATAAGCAATCAGTCGAGACTGAATACGCACGTTCATGCACAGCATGATTTCACTCTGGGACTGCTCATATAGTCTGCATACTTGAGCATTTCTGATGCCCTACTGTGATGTCCCTCTGCATGCCTTCTACAAAAAAGAGAGTGTAAGACTGAAAAAATGAATCAGGTTTGTGAGTAAATCTACATACTAAAATGATGAGTCTCTCCCTTTGACCATCTGTATTGTATATCATATCTAATTGGCTTGACTGCATGTCAAGACCATGGAAGGAAACCCACACAGACACAGGAAGAACATGCAAAAAGCACCCTGGTTGCCCGGCCAGGGAACCAAACCCAGGCCCTTCTTGCTGTGAAGTGACACCACTACTCGCCCTGCGACCCTGCCACCCTAGCCCCAATCATTTAAGCAAAAATACTTCTCTCAACCTGCATACAGATCTTAATTAAGATTGCACAGACCAGTCAATGGGCCTGTTTGTACCTTGCATTAACATGTGTTCATATATGGATATACTTTGACCAGATTCCATTTACACTATTCATTAAAATGCACCACCAATTTGATGAGACCTGATTTTACCTTCATCAATACATACCTTTCTGTTTTTTCCTGTTACGATAGTCGACTCTCTTTCATTAGGCCAAAGTGCATTAATGCAATCGGTTTGCAAACCTTTGGCTTGGGGATAAATCCAGCCTTGAGCCTCGATCTTCCATCTTTCATTTTTTCTGTTTTATCCTCTCAGCTGCTACTCAGGGCTCGGCAGATGCATTTCTACTCACGTAATTGTATACAGATAACTAAATCGCATTCCTTTTATGCTTGTGTTAAATGTGGGCAAGATCCGTCTCTGACATCCTCCGATTGTGGTTTTAGTGATCTGATTGTAATACGATGACAGTACATCCTGGGAGTGTTTACACCTGCTTTTTCTTGTGGTCAAGTGACATCTGATCATGATCCAATCACCAAAAACGCACATTGATGCAGTGTGATTTAGGACATAATATGACTTCCTTCGAACCTCTGCTGACAGCCTTTTCAGGCCTGCACACAAAGGGATGCGGTTTGAATAGATTGTGAGAATTTAGATGATGCACTATCACAGTAGCTAATTTGGAGTTTTTGTTTAGAATCCAAACATGTCTGATATGAGGTAAGTGGAAAATTGCATAAACTTGATTGTTTTTTTTTTTGCTGAATTATTTCTTTAACGACTAGCAAAAGTATGTTGAGCATCTGCAAGGAACACATATGTTCCTAGACATGATGGTTCATACACACGTGATCAATTAGAACACTTCAGACAGCTGGCCACAAACCTGTCCACAGGCCATTTCTGTGTGTGTCTGTTTCTCAATAGTCATGATCAAGGTACCTTTTTCTAACAGTTTTACAGTGCTAAATATTCTAATAACAATCAAAATCCTGGGTTCATAAATGTGTGGTTTATTTGCTTCAGGATGTTGTGCTCTGTCATATATTTTAGCTTCATTTTTTTCTGCTTTCATTAAGCCACTTTACAAAATAACAGTGTGGAAGAAAAGGAATGAACCATTTAAAAGAATGTACAGACCAAATTTAAGTCGATTTGAGTTTAACTAACAAGGTGATGTGAATTGAGGCAGGGGTGTGATGATTTAGCCCTACTTTAATTGGTATTCTAAGCTTTAATTACTTGTTAGCACAGGAAGCTTTGTTGCTTCAGTAGGAAACTAAAACCAGACAGTCTTGGCTTATAGGCTGTATTTGTGCAAGGGGAAAACTGTAAATATAGTTTTTTCACATAACTATCACTTTATTATTATCCACTACAATCATCTCAGCTGGACTTCTATAAGATACAGTGCAAATACATATAAACATGTTCTTGTCTATATAGTATTTTTGTGTATTTGTGTGTATGTGTGTGGGTTAGAGTCAATGCTCACCACTGTTAGGCCAGTCAGTGACACCCCCCTTGCCTGCCTCCAAGAGGGGGGCGTTGTTATGGTTACTACAGTCCACAGTGGAGCCTGGCGTCAGGGTTGTGGCCCGCTTCTCTGTGGCAGGAAAACAAGCAGGGTCAGATCACCCAACCGTCTCTCGGAGGGGTTGACCCCCTGCCCTCATGTGCCTGGAGAGAGAGGATAGTACAGAACCAAGAAGAGAGAGAGAAGGACGAAATGACAAGACAATAGGCAGCCTGGAATTTGTGGTATTTTGTGAAAAATGCTTAAATTGTTTGACATGTTTGAGGATGTAGACATTGAAAATATTTTACAAACATAAACAGAACTTACTATTTGACAGCAGACAAGTGGATAAATTGTTTAGTGATAGATAAAATGTGGCGATAAACTGTGGTGAAAATGTAATTTAAGGGAAAAATAATGAAAGATTTAGATAAGATTTTAACTAATTGCTCAATATATGTCTGTTGTCTGTTTATGTATCTTTTTTCACCTTTATTAAGTTAGAGAAGCCAAATAAAGGGACAAATGAACACAATTTGCCACATACATGACGTTCCTGATGGAAACATTGCAACACAACTTGATTTATTCAGTAAACCTTACACAACAGCACCTGACTCCTCTGAGACATATGAAGCTGGGCACAGCTTTTTTTCAAATGGCTACTAGCACAATGTCTTTGGACAGCTCAACGCACATGGGAGAACACTAACGGCCAGTTTGGTTACAACAACTGCATCGTTATTGTTACAGTTATGCAGTTATACTTTCTTGGATTCCTGGATCAAACTCCCAATGCTAGAGCCAACACTTGGGGGATTGTGCCACTCAGAAGCCCAAAACTAAAGCCTTTTTATTGCTATAAGTCAAATTTCATTTAACATAGCTAACAACAGTAAAATTAATTTTATTTAATTACTTTTAAAATGCAAATAAAATTGATGGAAAATTACTGTTTGAGCTACAATGCAGGAAACAGACAAAGTGTTGGCTTAGTCAAGAAAAAGAACAGTGAGGATAGCAGTGAAATAGAGCACCAGGCACTTTTGGTCAAAACTGCTCTCAAAGTGTGTGTGTGTGTGTGTGAATCTGTGTGTGAAATGTCCTGCGGGGTCACTGCTATCAGATGACCAGTTCAGATGAATGAATACAACTCTGCTTAGAGACCTGCTTTGGCTTATCTCAACACTAATACCACCACACAGGAGACCACCCCACCTACACACACTCACAAAGTCTGTACATGTGTATACCTGGCTGTGCTTTCTCTCTCAACACCTTCTAATCTGTTTTCCCTCACATCTTTGTCCTAATTTCCAGTGTCCTAATCACACTTTTTTTTTCTTTGCTTTTCCTTCTGACTTACTCTCACTTCTTCTTCCTCTTTCTCCTCTGTTCCTCTCCCATTCCTCCCCCTCTTTCCAAGTTTCATGGCCATATATAGACTTCACTGTGGCAGTATAGAGTGATTTGTGAGTGCTATAATCAGGGTCTTTAAGCAGCGTACCCCATAGGTGGCCTTAAAGCTGATTTATTACTGGCACTCTCTGTCCAAGAGCGTATTTCAAATCCCTTAAAACCCCAACCCGCGCTGCCCTAAATTAACCTTGGCTCAAAAGGTCAGTGGATAGCAGTTTTGGCTTGGAGGCGTTGGGGGAAATATTGATTGAAGCGAGAGAGGTTGGGTCATTTAGGACGCTGCTCAAATTGTGAGGCTCAGAGTGTCTAAATTCTAATGACTGGTACCTCTGCCCAGATAAAAAAAGTCCATATCAGCATGTCAGTCCATTTAGCAACTCCCCTGGGAAGGCAGACTACTAGCAAAATCAGTAAACTTTGTGGTCTTTGACTCAAATAACACTAGACATGTTGCCACCATGCGAACATTAGGTTAATTTGCACTAAAAAAAGCTATGTGTGTTCTGTCCATTATTGGTGTATGTTGCATTCTTGATACCAATAAGGTGACTGGTTGACTTCTAGCCACCACGTTTAACATTCACAACTGAGCAATTTATATTTTACCAGCCTCACATCTATATTATAATGTCCATGTTCCCTCGATCAATGGTTGTTTTTGTGCTCTAATACAACTGATCCAACTAATCAGCTAATTAACAAACCTTTTCTGAGTTAAATGGGTATATTAGAGCAGGAAAACACTAAAATATGTGAGGCAGGGATACTCCAGGTCAAGAGTTGGAAATCACTGTCCTAGATATGAATTTATTGATACCAGACACTTCATGTATTACTCTCCTGCAACACTACTCTAATGGTTTCTTGGGGACTTGTAGGCCTGTAAAAGCAGTACATGCAGGCCCCTCTAATGGCAGCAGAACTTGGCCTGCACCCAGCCCCAGATGTGGAGCATGTTCTCCGGTTTTAGATTGCAATCTCTCTGCCTTCATAAACATCCGCTGCTGGGCCTGAACTGGGCATGTGGAGGCAATGATGGACAGCAAAAAGAGGTAGAGCAAAAGCAGGAGCAAGGCCAGCAGCCTTGCAGGTCATTATTACTCCCTGCTGGGTCCTGACACATAGGGACGAGGAAAGGAGTAAGAGGGAAGAGAAAAAGGGAATGGAAACCTAATTGCAAGTTGCAAGTGTGAGAGATGAGCACACCAAGTGAGTGAGTGAGTGACCTTATTGAATGACTCACTCTGAACTCTAGGGCCCAAAAGTTTAAAGAGTTGAAAAAGAACTACTGAAATGGATAGGAATGGTGAGAGAGAGAGTAACAAGATTAGTAAAAGTATTACAAAATATGTGAATTAGCTAGGTGATGACCTTCCAGACTGCCCCACAAATTTAGGTATTTTGACAGAACGAGAAGGCATTTTTCCTTAAAGTCAGTTGCAGTTTGTTGGTTTAACATGGATAGGGCTGTTCTGTTTGAAGAACTGATCATTGCCTTAGAATGGACTTCAGCCAGGGCAAGTTAGCTCAGGGGCTGACTCTTCCTTCACCCTTCCACCCTCTCAGCCATTTCTGAACCCCCCAACCCTCACATGACCAGCCTTCTCTCACTCTTTCCTCCCTCTATCCCTCCCTCTCTCTTTCTTTCTACTCTCTCCTTCTTCCCTCACTTTTACATGCTGACTGTCTCAGCTTAATAGGCTGATGTGGCAAGTGCCAGCGGTCGCTCTCTAATGTCTGTTTGATGAAGATGCCACAGACTGTCAGAGTGATAAAGCAGTGAACTACATCTGTCAACTCCCACCAAGCTCACTCACTGCCTTATGCGCCCAGTGACATCGAATGCTTTACGGGAAGGGGATTATGGGTAATGTAGTTTTGCTTCAGTAGGTTAACCCCACAAAGTTGCAGTTATTGCTGACGATAACAAAAACATGTTGTTATTTTATATGAATTATTTTTCATACGTGAGTACAGAATCTGAAATTTCACTGGTACTGCATTTGTGATTATGTAAAGGAGATATGTTTTTGAATGTGCACACTCAGACCTGAAAATGCAGACATTTTTCAGGAAGCGTTTTTGAGGAGCTTTGACATTAGATAATCCAATTGCCTACAAAGGCGTCTAAAGGAAGGTTTCTAAAACTGGAGCTATATAGAGAAAATGGGACTCCTTGCAACCACGCAAGACCTGGTAGACCATCAAATTGTCGCCACCAGAACTGTCACATAAACAGTCCTTTGTCTTTGAGAGAAAGTCAGTCAATCAGAAGATCATCCCACAGACCTCAACATCATTGAATGTGTTGGGACTATTCAAACCACAAGAAGCAGAAACTGTCAACTTCTAAAACTGAACTTTGGAGGTATGAAAAAATATTTCTAAAGAATTATGAGTTTGGAAATCTTCTTAAAAGACTGAACGCTGTAATAAAGGCAAAGGATAGGCACACTAAATACTGAAAAAAAGCATATTCTGTTTAGTTTTTGAGAATTCCTTGTGAATGTTAATGTGGCTCCTGCTTTCTTTTTGACATTAAAACTGAACAATAATGGCCATTTTGAAGGGAAATTAAACAAGTGAAGGGTGGTCTCGGATTTGCACAGTAATGTACACATATAAACAAACTATAAAATGAATGATATAATTACATAACTACCTTTAGGTAGTATAGTAAAACAACAGATAATAACTCTAGGGGAATTTTTAGGCTTAAACACTCTTTAAGGGGTTTAAGGGTTAAATTGTTTTTTATTTACAGTTTTGGGGAGTTGAGTGGACTTTAGTTGCTGGAAGCACAAAACTTTGTTTCAAAATCAATGTTCTTTTAGTGAGACTACTCTCTTTTTTATTAGGCTATTTCCAGGAAATGAACCATAACACTGTGAATTATTTTCAAATTAAACTCTCCCCCGGGAGTTATTTAAAATATCTAAGGTAGTTTCCCTTTCAGTATTTTTTTTTCTCTCTGTTTTACTCTAGATCTCCATCACTTTATCATCTTTAAACACTTATTTGGAAAGGGGAGACATTATCCTTACGCGTGTGGATTTCTTCCCTACAGGCTTTCTAAATTTACTTGATGGAGCTCCGGTAAACATCGGTGCGCTCATGCTTCTCAGAGGCTCTATTCCGTCCCCATTGATTGTGTTCTAGCCTCTGGGCTTGTTTGTGTTTCCTCTTGCTCCTTTGATAGTTTCTGATCCCCCTCCAAACTCCATTAAGTAGCACCTCTCTCTCTCTCTCTCTCTCTCTCTCTCTCTCTAAAACACTCATTTGCCTGTTCTGACCTCCACTCCACACGTTTTATGAGGTATTGGCGAGTGTTCTTTGGTCTGTAGGGAGTGTACTGTGGCTTTAGAGACTGCTGAGATGTCCATATTTTGTCTGTGTTTTTTCTCCCTACTTAAGAATTTTCACTCATTCCTAAAAAAATCAAATAGTTCATATTTTATGTGACTAATTTTGATCTTTGAGTATCTGCGAGAGTCCATGAATGGATATCTATTTAACCCAGGAAAAGGAGAAAAAACAACAACAAAAACATTAAAAGTGCTTTACGACTGAACTGCTCAGGTGACAGCATTGGTGTTGCATAAAGGTCAAATCTGGGTGCAAGTTGTGCAGAATTAGCAAGTTGGCTGATCTCAGCATAAATGCTGTGCCAGCTTCACAGTGCGCTTAATTCTACCTTTACTGACGCTCTTTAGTGAGTCCACTGCTTTAATTTGCCTCTGAGTATAGAGGTTCGTGTGAAAGTGATGGATTCACGTTGGGGGTTGGAACAGACGTATACAAGTGCTCTGTTTGTTTTCCCTGCGCTCATTTTACTCGCTGTAGGCAACCTCATTTCTACATTAAGCTCACCTTAAAGGAACCACAATCTTTGCCTGCCAAACAGCTTTGCGGCTCAGACCGCAGGACGAGAGGAAACCCAAAAACGGACGGTGCAGAAATGTGTCATTTGTGACGTTTTAGGCCAGTTAAGCGTTAGGAAAAAAACATAAAACACCACATGTTCAGCGTGAATATTTACCCTAAAACCCACTCTAAGTGCCTTGGACTGAGTTGACCATTTTGGCTGAGCTTCAGCTCTTTCACTCGGCTCTAAATATAGGTCATAGTTTTTGAGTAATTAGGGTTATTTCTGATCCGATTGCACCGCAGTGCCTAATTCATTCAGGATCTGGTTTCTGTTTCCATGCTGTAAGCAGGAGTGAAAGGCTGGCTCTGGTTCATGTGATCTACACACTGGTCAGTTTAGAGAGTCTTTTAAACATGTCAGTCATTTGTTAGTAGCACATAAAAAAGTATGAAAACATTTCGTATGCTCCAGATATGTGTCCCGATTTCCACCATTATTCAAAATACCCATCTGATTTTACTCCCCTACACTTGGGATGGAGAGGGCCATGGGGTCACCACTTTGGGAAATGTGTTTAATATGAATGGCACAGGTTATTTAGCTGCAGGGTGTCCAATTCTTAATATAGATGAAAGATTAATGAGGTATATGGCATCCACCTTTGAAGTCATTCTCAATTTTGCTTTTGCGTTCACTAGTGCACGTTAATAGATTTTATCCCACGAGGAAAGGGTTAATTCACACTGATAGGGTAAATGAGAGTTATTCATTTCTTTAGCATGCATTATTATGCCACAGGTCTATACCAACTGCTTCTATTACAATACAGGCCAGAGTTTGATCACTTTATAAAAAAAAGAAGCAAGATAATTGGTAGTAATATGTTTAATAGCATAGACCAAAAGAGCCAGATAACTGCATTACTAATGTACAAGCACATCAGTCTTAATTCGTCTTGTTACTGGTGATAATTCTGTTTTTAATTTGTTTGCAACCATTGAACCCTACACTTAAAAAAAATGTTGCATGAACTTAATTTAATAAAGCCATTCAGTCAAACAGAGCAGAGCATAGGCATACTGTGTTACCACAGTGTAAAACGCAATGTCTGGATATACTAAAGCAGGAGTACCTCACTATGAACTAGTTAAATATTGTGAAAAAATACATCTTTGGTTAAATTATGTATCAAAAAGTATTTTGTCCTGTGGTCGGTTTTGTCAAATTGATATAATTGCAAAAGAATTTTGAAACTTGCTGCATACTTCCACCTTTTCCATGTACTGCCAAAAACAAGTACAAATGCACCTCAGGACAAACAAAAACAAACCCCATGTACTTTTGTTCACTTAAAAGCAAAGGTTTAATTAGTACATTGAATAAAAAGTGGGATAATAAACTTGTACACTTCTATTACTTCTATTCTAGTTAGAATTGGAAAGTGATAAAAATGCTGGGTCTCCAGGTAATTGACTCAATTAGCTAAGCCATGTTTTAATTGAGCGTTCATGATAAGTTCGCAACACAGGAATAGAGAGGGCACGTGCAATCTATGTCAGAATTAGGACATATGATTAACTTCTGATTGACTTATGCGATTGATTTTGCATACCTCTGTGTGTGTGTGTGTGTGTGTGTGTGTGTGTGTGTGTGTGTGTGTGTGTGTGTGTGTGTGTGCGCGCAAAGCATGGTGCATCTCTGAATACTTTGTTCAGGCTATGTACATTGGTGTGCATGATCATATTTGCATGTGGTTTAATGTCTAGGAGCTGTGTGTAGAAGGCGTTGAGAGCTTGTGGACATTTTTGTGTGTGTGTGACACTAAGACTTCTGTGGCTGATGTCCCTCCCAGCTTTAGGCTTGTGCCAACAGGATGCTTTTGATGTGGTCATGTGTGTGTGCTGGGAAAAGCATTTGAAGACTGACCAAATTCACACATACTCTATATTGAATTGACATTGGGTATTCTCTCTTTTGTTTGTTTCTGAACACGTAAAAAAGTGAATATAGGCAGTTTTTTAGGTACACCTACCTAGTGCGCTCATTGGCCATTTTATCAGAAACAGCTAGGCGCACTTCGTTGCTCTACAGCTAGTGACGATGTGTTGCTGCAGAATGTATAAGCCCCCTCCACCCCATCTGTGAAAAAAGAATCTTTGTGTGGTGGACAATTCTCAGCACCACAGTAATACCAGCATTGTTGCGTTTTAGTGTATGTGCTTTTATGAGTGTACCGGGCACAGAAACATGGGAAACATGGGGCTTTCACACACCTGGGCTAGTCTGCCAATCAAAAATATCCAGCCACCAGTGGTCCTGTGACCAGAAACTGATGAGTGCTTGAGATGGCTAGCACAAACTGTGCATTGAATAATGATAAGCTACAGCGGAGGTCTTCAACTCTGGGCCTTGAATCCAGCATCCATTTTGTTATCACTGACACTTGGTGACTAATCAGTTGCATCAACAGTCCAGGTAACCACCAGTAATACAAAATCGAAGACCAGAATCTACACCAGAAAATAAACTGGCCAGTAAATGGGCACAGAGTTTTTTATATCCCCAGCAACCATGCTATACCTGCTAGACGAACGCACCTTAACATCCCACGTTACCAGAAAATGACATTGAAGCTTCAACAGCAAAGTAGACTATCAATTGTTTTTGCATTTACTGTGTCATTTCTTTGCCTTTATTTATGAAAGATGGAGGACTTTCAGTACTATCCAATGATGGTAGTTTTAGGGGTCTGCCAGGTCTTGCATGGCGGTTAGGAGTCCCATTCTCTTTTCTCTACATCATTTTTAAACTCCAGTTTTGGAAACTTATGTTTTACTCCTTTGAAATATCTCTTGAAAACGAATAACACTGGAAATAAATAAATGGAAGCTTTTGCACTGTACTGTATTATGTAGGTCTGACTGATAAAATGGCCATTCAGTGCAAATATTTGGCAAATATTATTGTCTAAATCTCACAAAACAGTACTAAACTATGTTGAAAAGGATGTGTGTACGCATGTAAGTAAATGTGTTTGTCTGTGTGCATGTACATTTAACTTGGAAACAAGCTAAAAGCCACTGTGCTAGAAATCATTTACACTTTAGATGATTTGCATTAGTAACTTAATATGATAAATATGCTTAATGCACCATCTACGATAAAAATACTCACCACTTCAACATTAAGAGCAGCACTTTACACATCACTCTTACACACAGAAATCGTTTAAAAAAGGCATTAGTTAGAAAGCTCTCTCTCTCTCTCTTTCTCTCTCGCTCTCGCTGTCTCACCCTCCCTCTGTGATGGCCCAGTTCTTCTATGTGTTTGACATTTAAGGATATCCTTCTTCAATGAAAAAAATGTTTTTTTATTCATGTCTAATAATATGAGCGCTTTGTTCTTTGTTAGTGGTGTAAGCTGCCAACAGCACTATGTATGTAACTATTTTTCATTAAATTTGAGAAGTCAGAAGTACATAAATTGTGCATGAATTTGCTTACTTTTGTGTTTGTTCAACAGACACAGTTGTGACCCTGCCAGTGTTAATATCCAGATGGTTGTTTTCTCTCTATTTTGACAAGGCAGCACTGTGATAGGTGTGTGTGTAGACTGTCTTGAATACACTGCGGAAGAATCACTCGGAAAGTGTAGTCACCTTGCTGAAGTAGAACATCTACAGACTCAGCAGAATTTGAAATTGTGTGTGTGTGTGTGTGTGTGTGTGTGTGTGTGTGTGTGTGTGTGTGTGTGTGTGTGTGTGTGTGCGCGCATTCCACCCACATCTGCCTTTGCAGCCATAGCCAACAGTGCATAGGCAGAAGTTAAATGAAAAATTGTAAGGACAAGAGGAGAGATGTAGTGTATGTTTCCTCTCTCTCAACTCCAGGCTATACAAGACCTTTAATATAACTCTCATTCATCAGCTGTAGGCCATGATGCCAGTGCATCTTTGCAATACTTGATCATTTACTCAGTTTGCAAATGTAAGATTCACAAACAAAGATTGCTGCTGCAGTAATTCTAATGCGCACTTTGCCTTTGTGTGTTGCATGCCAACAAGCATGTGACACATACAGGCAAAGCACAACCTGTTGCCTAAAACTGACACCCAAACTATTGCATACAACTGTACTTATTCATTTCACATTTGAAACGTTTTGTAAAGATAAAAAGAGATGCTAAATATTATTAAATATATTATTTCTAAGCTCTAACAATTTAAATATTTTAATGTGCAGTCCAGTAAACAGGGGCTCAGTTTCGCGGGCATAGATTAAACCAGGAGTGCCGAATACTGCTCTGGTGATGTAGTTCTAGCCCTAATCTTACCCAACTGAGCGTATTCAAAGAATTCAGGAATATGTAAACATTCAATCGACTGCTAAAAAGTTTGGAATCACTGTTTCCTTAATATAAAACCAAGAAATGTTTGATGATCAGAGCTGTAGATGATTCCGTCATACTCCAGAAAGCTGTATAGCAACAAAGGTGACCTCATATTTGAGAAAATTACAATAAATAGATAAGAGAATAAGAATAAACCAAGAGATTGAGAATAAACCAATGCTTTGTTTTGCTGTACAGTATAAGTTAATATTAAATGTGTTTTAAACAGAAGTTTTTTTGGTAGCATAAGTGTGTTTCATTTAATTACAGCCAAAGTTATCTTTGTAACTTTGGGTGGGCAATATAATGATTTTTTAAATCATTGACAAATTGACAGTATACCTCTCTAAGCATATTGTAGATATCGCCAGTGCTTAAAGAGCACTGACCAACTGTTTCACTGCAAACAAAGCATAATTTGTCCTGCTTAATTGGCTATAATACAGCATGCTATGCAAAATGCTGAATGTACTCTTTGCCTCTATAAACTCACTACTAAGTACTGTTTCTTTGTCTCAGTTCCAGTTGATCGATCCTCTGAAAATGCCTTGAATTATTAAGATATATATTGGTAGAAACTACTCAAAAATAGAAATTCAGCAGTTTTGGTTTGGTTCCCATTTTGCAGCAGATTGATTTTTTTTTAGGATTTTTTTCCTCGAAATGTGTTGCACTGCTTCAGGCACATGATGGTCACACCCAGTACTAATGCGGAAGTTTAGTTTCACATCCCACCCTGTTTTTTGCAGGGTTTCAGTCAAATCCTTTCAGTACAAAGTGTTGCATTTGTATTTTTGGTTAGTATGTTTTTGCCATGTCACCCACCTTTAGTTGGAGCTAAACCTTGTAGGCATGTAGATCACAGAGTTGGCTTGGGCAACCCTGGATGAAGTCTTGGCCTATTGTCACAGCAATGGTGGTTTACTTCAGGCTTAGGCTTAATCTTGAAAACAGTTTTATATTTTTATTGTAGTATTTTGATATCATTTATTGGGAAGCTATACTGGAGTCACCGTTCTGGTATTAAGGCAGTTAATCTTGTTAAAAACTTGACCATAAGATCTTTCTTGGAATTGCAGTATGGAATATCTTTGAATGTGTGGCCATAATAAAGTCTATAAACCACCCCTTGGTGAAGGATGTGTTCACAGACCTGCTGTGATCTCTATGGGAATCCTACACAATGGGGTGCCTAGTCTGGGAGTGGATGTGTGAATATGGGCGAGAGAGAGAGAGAGACACAGTAAGAGAGCGCCGTCTCAGACTGACAGTTTAATCTGTCCTGTGGTCTATCTCAAATCTGCCGTAATCCATTTTAACCGTGTTGGCTCGTTTGTTGATTCGCACACACTGACTGCTACTTTATCTGCACGATCCAAGCAGCGACTGGATTACCATGAAAGAGTGAGAGAGCGAGAGCAAGAGAGAGAGAGAGACTCTCTTTCCAGACAGCACTCGGTCACGGACCCTAATTACTTCACGCCTGAGGAGTTTCTCTGCTCTAACAGGGTCAAATGTCATCAGCTCATCCAGCTCAGGAGGGGTTAAGGCAAAAGGCTTTGGGGTTAACGGGCAGAATAAGACCATTATTCCTCCTGCCACTGACCATATTCACCTACATTACACCCATTAAAAGCTTTTCTACATATAGTTAATAGAAATCACCACCTTTTCAAACATACTGTATTAAAGACTCTTTTATAGAAGCTTTATTTTGAGGGAAACCAATGTATTTAAATATCTGTGAATGTTTGTAATTTTAGTGCATACTTTAATGCTATATGTCTATGTAATGTATCCCCTTGTTGTGATGTCAGCACTTATCAATCAAACCTAAAAAATAATGTTTAAGCCACTGTTGAGGGAAAAGATTTTTAATGTGCTTTTAACAACAGGTTGGAAAAAATTAATTATTTAGGCAAAATTCAGCCCATGTTTGATAGGTAGAGCACAGCTATCAAGATTACTATCTACATGTCCATGTGAGTTTTAAGCTCTCTGATGGGAAACAGTTACCTGCTCTGCACTCTTTGATGAGTGTCTTGAAGCAAGATAAATACATTAAAAATGTGTAAAGTTCACAGAATTACATCATTAAAAGTTACAAGTATCTAGATTTGAAGTGTTTCATGAAAAACTAGTACTACCAGTAATTTGTAGTAATGCATGACCCTTTCTTGGCTAAGTAGGCAGTTCTTGGCTACATTAAGTACCAAACACTCTGCGATAGGTAGAAGTCTGGCCTTGGAGACTAGATGAAACTGGCTCTTGATACCAAGGAAGACACTTTGATGAACATGAAGCTGAGTGTTGTAAAACATGTGCATGGACACACTCATATCAGTTGATACAAGTGTAAGGGGGAGCAAGGAGGGTGATGCATTTTCGGAGATAACCGACTTTTATAAAGGGCAAATCCAGGGTTGTGGTCGATACAGTCAAGGTTCAAATGACTAATACGGAGAGCAGGAGGGACAGACATGATGAAAATAAACAGGTACACAAACAACAGTGCCGGAAGAAAAACAACATACATCAAACCTCAAACAATAAATAACATCCCAAACAACGAACAACAAAGACCAGCAAAGACAAGGAGCAAACACAGGGCTTAAATACAACAGGGATCATAAGGGACAGGTGGAAACAATCAGGGGCGGAGTCACGAAACAAGGGGCCGGACTAGACAGATAAACAGATGCATGTGGACAATCAAAAAGTAAACAGAAAGCACATGGAGTAGTGGGAGGAACCATCCGTGACAAAAAGTTAGTTCTGGCCACACAAGCTGATTGGATGAGAGGCGTTCTATCCATGCTGATATTTCACTGTAACATCACAAGTTTTTCACAAACACTGTATTATTCCGCTGAGATGCTGTTGCTAAGCAATGACTTTAACAAGAGATGCTCAAGCCATTTGAACGTTTTTACTTCTTACTTTGCGTACAAAAATGGATACTTTTAAGATCAAATTTGACCGACAGCTGGTTTGGTCAGGCTCTTAAGATGAGACTACACTAATTTCCCAAACTGTCAGTTGGTCTGAGTGGAGCTGGAGAACGAACTGCTGGCTGTGCCATCGAGTGAGTAGAGCTAGTTACTCTGACGTAGCAACAAGCTGCGTGTTAAGGAACTATAATTTGGCGGGAAGAACTGCTGACATTAAAACATATTAAAGGACACATTCACGGCCCACTTTATTAATTTCTTACTTTATTTACTTAACTGTTGTATAAAAGCAATAGAACACTCGAGGTTGTGTTTTATCACGCATAACATCATGGTTTTGATGATCTACGCCACTCAATCACAGCCGTGATGTTATTTCGTGATAACATACTGCCACTCGTGTTATATTGCTTAAGTTACACACATTAGCATGCCACTGCCAAATTGTTGTCACTGTTGTCCTAAGATGCTGTCTACCAACTAAATGAAGTCTGGTCAATGGTGGTCCTGTGGTGGTCACTTTCCATTGATGAACAGGGTAGAGGGAGAATGGCAAATTATGCAGCAACAGATTCAGTCAGTAATTATAAACCTACAATGTACATCTACATGGTATGTGCTTCTGATATAATGGTTTATTGAGTGGAGACACAGTGTATACCTCACTGTATACCTCAAGTATTAGAACTGATATAGAGCAGTGTACAACATTCATGGTCTGGCTGGGCTACAATGGAGCTCATTTTCCAAGTCTCATTTCAACACCTGTTTGGCACTAGTGGCGCTAGTCTGCCAATGACCTACACTCATCACTACAGATACTTTTTCTATCATACCATCTCTTCCACAGCAATAGGCACAGATCGAGTCATTTAGATCAGAGGTGTCCAATTCCTGGACCTGAAGAGCCAGTGTCTCAACTCGCATCAAGCTTGATTACCATTCCTCTCATCACAGTAAGGTACAGACCCCCTGGAACCACAGAGCTGCATTTAATACGAAACAGCACTAATCGAGGGTATAAGATGAATACACTATGTAGTATATATGTAATAAATACATTATTCCTACCAAATACAATCTATTCAGTAGACTGTACAATAAATGGAGATTGCAAATGGTTCAAGGATAAACAGTACATTTCATAGAACATAACCAAAGAAGCTTAAAACCTCAAGCTGATTTAAAATGTTCTTAAATGCTTTTATTTTGTTCTGAATAGAAGAGTTATCTGCATTCCTTCTCCAGCAATCCAAACTGAAACTGATTTGAGTGATAGCATTCCTTTGATGTAGAGTGCTGTTCATATATTCAAGCTATTAAAATAACTATAACAGAAAAAGTTTGACCCAAATTTTATAAAAATTGTACTTTGGTTCCCCATTTTTAACTGCTTTTTAATATGGTAAAAGTGTTTTCAATCACAATGTGTGAAAAATGCCATCATGAGCAAAAGTTTGCCTGCCCCTTCCCTGATCAAATTGTGTGTTTCGTTGATATTTTTATTTTTTTAACACAACCTTTACAGGGAACCTGAATATCAGAACCATTTAGTAACATTTGAGCATACTAATCCTGGCAGAAACAGCCCGTTTTCAATTTGTTGTTTCTGTGATGTCACAAAAATATCTGCCTATTCAGCCTACAGTAGGTTGGCTTCACACATTCATACAAGTATTAAGTAGTGTTTCAGCTTGGATTGATTTTTGAATGAGGGAAAATTTTGGGCAGCCAGTCAGAACATAGGTCGTTTTCATACATTAGTCTTAAGGTTCTATGTCTCTAAGCACAATAGATGCTTATGGCTCCATAAAAAGACTTGCGTAGTCAGGGGGAGAGCTGGGTTATTCAACTTTTACAACAGCTCCCCTCTCCATCCCTCTCTCTGTGGCGGCCTCCCTTGCTTCTGTAGAGAGTTTTCCATTTTTTTTCACAAGTCCCAGTCTGCCTGGATTACACATCTAATCCATCACCTGTGTCAGCTTGAAGAATTCAGGTGTCAGCAAGCAAGCCTCCTCTCTCTCTCTCTCTCTCTCTCTCTCTCTCTCTCTCTCTCTCTCTCCCTCCCTGTCTCTCTGATGGTTTAAAACAGACTCTTTTGTTCTTCCTGCTGTACTACAATAGCATCTCCCATAATGCATGTGTTACAGCCGCGGCCTTCAAGCTCTGCATGTCACTTCGCATCCACGCACACCTGAGCATTAAAAGAGTCCTCAGTCTCAGAAAGGGGGGGAGGAGAGAGTGAGGGAGGCTTTACGCTTTGATAGCAGGCCCACTGTGGAGGTATAGGACTTTTGAAGCATGATTGTGTTCAGAATGAAAAGTAGAAGCCAGCCAGGAGGCTTGTGTGGAATTTCTTGGAGCTCCTCTTGCATGGAGGCTGAAGACACCTTTACTGTGACTTACATATTATTGTTAGAAGCAGCATGCACCCACACACTTGTTTTTCTCCATGTAGCCTTCTGAAATTGCATACAGATTCCTTCAAACCCATTCATCAACACACTGTGTCTGAGACCATCCACAAGCCACTGTTGGAACGAGAAAACAAACAGAAAAACAAAATAGCCTTGACAAAAGGAAAATAGTCTACAGCCAAACATTTGCTATTCTGTCCAGCAGCCAGGGTTGCCACTAAAGTAACAGTGAGTAAGAGGTGTGTGAATATTTAAAGGACAGAGAGGGAAAGAGATAGAGTGAGAGGGATGGTGTGAGGTGCGGGTGAAGATGGAGAGCAGATGAGAAATGTTTTCTTCAGGTGTCCCACCTCTAGAGACACTACTGCACTGAGCTGTGTATTACATTGCCCTCTACAATGGATGAAAAGGTAGGAATAGTAGCCCTGCATTAGTGTAAGGCACAAATGTGTGCGTGTGTGTATGCAGACCTTGATACCTCTGAATCCACTAAGGCTTAACATAGAGTCATGCAAATGTTTAAGCACTAATGGTCAAATTACATGTTGTGCTGGCTTTCTAACTGAAAATAAGTATAGACAACACATAGTAAAGCACATTTACTTTTCACCTCCTTTTTTGTTTTTCTGATGTTCCCCAGTATGTTTCATAAATACACAGACATTCTGCATTCTCAATTTTCAGAAAAAATGCCATGTTTAAGTTTGTTCCCTGTAGATGTTTTAACTTACATTAACTTAGATCAAAAATCAGCAAAACATATAGTTTGACTGAGGATATTCTAGGTTTTGCTCATGATTTTACACATTACAGCTTGAAACAGTTGTCCAAACCTGGTGCGATCTGGCTGATCACATCAGATTTGTATGTAAGTTTCCAAATATGCATCTGCCTCCTGCCCAGCCTCCTGAAAATTTCATTATTGTGAAAGCCCTAGTCAAAACTGCAGATTCCCTCCATAATAGAGTGTTGTGTTTATTCCAGTGTGAAACAAGTCACTTCTGAATATTGATGGTTTATCTGGAGAGTTTTTGATGATATCATATCTTTCATGTAGCCCTAATATTAGTTGATGTTATTGACCAAATGATGCATCGGTCAGGTTTAAGTCCTTCAGTATCTGACTTCTTAATGTAAAAAGCAGCTGGATCTAGATTTAGAGACCATAGGACAGGACTGCAGCTGAGGGGGTGGATCACGAACATTAATATATATTCCGTTACACACACAGACACACACAAACACTAGGGAGGGTCCACAGAAATCACAATTGCAGACATTGCAGAGGAGTGGATATTGAAAATACAGAAAGCTAGCATGCAAAATAAAGCTGAAAATATGGAAAGGAAACACAAAGGAAAACTGCAGAAGTCGATACAGGGAATAATAAATATTCCCTGCAATAAAAATGATCTCTCTCTCTCAGACCTTTTCATAGAGAGACAGCAAAAATTAATGAGTGAGGGCATCTGAATGCATGTTAGATCCAAACAAGCAGGCAGACATCTGAGCTTGTGTGGTTGTATGCGTGCACTTTTTAAAATTAAGTTAGAAGAAGTCTCTGTAAAGATTTTAACATAAATGGCTAGATATCACACTTGAAATATTTGTGCTGAACTGATGAAACATCTAACATCTAATCAGTAGTTTAAGTCAAACAGTGCTTTACTGAATGATATGATTGTTAATTGTCAGCTGTGAATTGCAGATATTATTGGCATTTTGTGTTTCAGAAAAAACTCGAAGAATCTAAAATAATATACGAATTGTAGAGCAAGTTACAGAACCTTCCATCGTTCTCTCAGACATTGTTTTATCACATTTTTGAGTAAAGGTTTTTGCCTAAAACATTTTGTAAAATCCATATATAGATATAAACACAGGACATTGTCAGGCAAAACAGTCCCCAAGGAAATTGTATTTCTTCTAGATTCATCATTATTTTATCATCAACATATAAAACCTCTATGAATCATAAATCTGAGTTGGTATGTTTCTTTACATTGCATCCCTTCACATCAAAACACTGAATGAATTTATTTTTCAATGACTGAATTAGGCAGAATTTTTGAAAATTTGATAAAATTTCACTTTAATTCTTAGTTCTCTGCTATCCTAACACTGAATGTCAGGTTAAATGCAGTGCTCCTTTAAGCCTGTGTCTGTACAATAGTTGGCTGTGTGCGACAGAAAGTCAGTGCAGTGTGTTGTTGGTCAGCTCAGCTGACTGAGAAGGAGGAGAAAGGCCTCACTGACCGAGTGACATGTTTTATGTATGAACGTATTCACCTTTACGAGTGTGTGTTGGCACGCTGTAAATGTCAGTTTAAGGGCTTGAGGGACTGTGAGATTTCCTCCCCAACACGCATGCTTTTCTCATCCATGATCATACAGCGATGCTATAGTGGTTGGAGCCACTATGCTGGAGATTTTTCAGTTGCCTACTCTTGACTTTGCTCAAGGTCATGTTGCTTTGGAGGAGCGATTGCATTGCACAACCATTGATTCATGCTTTAAGGGAGTCTCAACAAGTCCCATGCATTCTAGTTCCACAGTCACATGTGATTCAATGCTGTTTAATAGCATAATTGATAAGAGAATTAATGATGCGTTGCATGCACCGTGTGCAAAGGAAGAGGGCAGTAATCCTGACTCCTTTCTGCTCTGTAATTATTTGATTTGTTAGAAAATAATTGACTGACGTGTATGTAAAACAAACTGTGCTTCCTTGGATGGCAGTGCTGATTCTATATATGTGGTTTCTTCAAGCCATATCAATGCCTAGAAATCAAGGCTAGAGGGTAAAAGTCCTGAAGTCATAAAGGCAGTAGCTCTACAGCACGTAAAGGTATAGTTCAGGAGACAATCTACTGTCCAAATAGATTAAAAGATCAGCCATTCACACATGGTTTTTAGTACTGAGCTGAAGCTGTGAGGCTAATGTAGCTAACATGTAATGGGAGCTTATAGCTTACCAGTTAACATTGTGCAAGTTCATTTGACATGGTTTAATGCAAGTAACTAAAGAAACAAGTTTCAGGTAACAAGTTTGTCTAAATAAGTTTCTGGTAAAATTTAATAACTTGATTTAAGCAAAATTGCTGCCTGAAAATCAAGTCTAGCTTTACAGTTGATCTTTGAATTTCACCAGTACCAAGTAGTTGGGATTTTATTATCTTTTGTACAGCCTCATTACTTAGCCATGAGGTTGAGTTTGTTCTTCAAATATTCACCAGACAGGACTCTGCTGTTTTGTCCCATCACAAGATTTGAAGTTCGACTTCACGTCAAGATCAGTCTTTATTTTTTTATTTTTTGATGCTTCTGCACTGTCACGCCCCCTCTATTCTGCCATTGTGAAGTCTCACTAGACAGACGACTGACCCAGAGTTGACCCTCCCAACACACACACACACACACACACACACACACACACACACACACACACACACACACAGCACCACATGTGAGGCAATCCCAGTGCATCTGCCCTAATGGCTGCGTGGGGAGTTGGGCTAAATGGCTTAATGACTAAAGGATGAGACCGTCGCGTCACATATGCAAGCTTTGATGTCATTCAACAGACTCGTTTGACAGTGTGACTTTGTGGCCTTGGTAGGAATAACAAGTGATTGTGAAGTTATTTTCAGCTGAGTAAATGATCCTTTGCGAAGAGTAAAGTAAGATGGTTATACATTAAAGCTTTGTTGTTGAAAAGTATCAATGGACCTTTATATAGATTTAACTTTTAATAGCACCACTACCTTTGCCGTTTCTTTGAGTGTTAACTGTTGTGATCCAGTTGTGTGATTGGGATGACTAATGCCTTGATTATTCAGTTAAAATAATATTTGATTAAAGTTTACCTTCTCGATGAATCAGTAATGATTAGTTGGTAGTTTCTATGATGATAATGTATATTTTACCTTGTTTTACCTTTTGTTCTATTTATAATAGATACATATATACATATAATATGTACTGATATAATCAACTGTGACAGCCCTAGTCATGAGGCATCATGATGCACTGAATCCTGCTTTACTACACGTTTGGTAATGTGTATTGTATTGGGAGCGTCAGAATGTGATATTAAAGCAGATGAAAAATGAAATGCATGTCCAAGCCAATGATGTTGTATTACTCGATGGCAATATAAAATCAAAATAAGGCTTATTGTGGGTTATTTACTCGTGTGTCTTTCTGCTGCTGCTTCTTCTTTCAGATCCGTGTGGATGGTCCCCCTCACGGTGGAGTGCAGTACGAGACCGTGTCTGTCATTAAAGATGGCAGTCCTATTCTCAGAGACATGGCCTTCTCCCTGGACCGCAACTACCTCTATGTAATGTCTGAGAGACAGGTCAGTGTGACATGCCTACTTATAGGAGGGTTTTTTTTTTATCTTTATTATTTTCAACATTTTAAAATAATAGCAAACACATGAATATCCTATATACAGGATTTGTATGGTCATGCAAATCATTTAAAAGGCTTTTCCAAGCCTGGAAAAGAATAAGGACTGGAAAAATCATGGAATTTCTTGGACTTGTCCTCTCATGCAGTTTGTCATCTCTTTATATTCGAAGCACTGAAGAGTCTCGCAATCGCAAAAAGCACAGAGAGACCGAGACTAATGTGCATGTGGACTAGCAATACTGAGAGGATAATATGAATCTCGGCTAGTTAAGGTGTAATAATCAGGACGTGTGTGTTGTATTAATATTTAGATAATGTAGGTCTTGGAACAGCTTGGAACAGCTGTCTGTATGTTAAATTAGTGCTTGGTGGTTACTGATAACATTTACTGTCATGGTCAAAAGGTTAATCAATGAGTTTCCTTATTTTTATGGATTTTAAGTAAATGAGTTAAATGTAAATCATCAAGGATTGCATATTGTAAGTAATTTGTAAAAAATCTATCAAAAATATTACTAAAATATCACTAAAACAGGAATTATTGAGCATTCTGTCAAGCATCTTCATCAAAACCTCCAGTCTATTCATACAAAATAGGCTGTTCTGCTGCTTCATTTGCATATATATGCTGTATGGACAGGAGAGTGGACAGTACTTTTGAAACAGTGGAACAGAAAACGGAGAAATTTTTATGGTCCCTTTAAAAGTGTCCTCTCCTTTCTGTATAAACCACCCACTACATGATGGTGAAAATACAATACTATTCACTTGTGACAGAAAGAAATGTGTGTCAGGAGAGTGGCCGCGTCAGCGAGGACAAGAGAGGTGGTGGACGAGTGGAGTGAGAGAGTAGAAGGGAAAGAGAGGGAGATGAAGGTCACCTCTGGGCAGCCGTAATGAAGTGAGCTAGAGCGGAGTGGCAGCTAGGCATCAGAGCTGTCATATTAACAAGCGGCAGTGTCAGGGGAGTGGAAAAAAGAGCCATGGCACGAAAAAAGCTGCATGTCAGAGTCAAGTGATAGATGACTGGCCTGCTTCCTTATGTGGGTGGCCTTTTTATAGCCCACGTCTTAGACACCCTTTACCCCGCTGGAGTCCGAGAGTAGATCTGAGGGGTCGAAGCAAAGTCGGGAGGGCAACAGCGCGATAATGAAGGAGAGGAGTGCTCAACAACGCTGCTATTTGTATTTGTCCAAAAGACAAAATTGTACTATGTTGCCAGTTTATTACCTACCTTATATCTGCACTCACTGCTCATTTTATCATATACACTTACTACATAGGTGCACTTTGTAGGTTTACAATTACTGACTGTAGGACACTTGTTGCACATTTAATACTACTGCACCATAGTACTGTGTCCCCAAAGAGCTGAGAACCCAAATAATGTGCTCCTCAGTAAATGTTTACCTACAAAGTGCACCTATTTGTTGCACTTTCTGATAAAATGTTTCAGATTAAATGACCAATAAGTGTAGCTACAAGGTAGCTAATAAACTGCTACTGTATGTTAAGGGCTGCATTTTACTTGCACTACATTTTAAGTGTGCAGAGTTGATGTCAATATAGAACTATATTGTTAATGTTGCAATTTGAGCAACATTTTAGAAACACTAACAATAGAACATGTGAATAGAACATGTGAAAAACATGTTAAAAACAAATATTAAAGGAAAGATATACAGATTTGCCAATGACTAAATACAGTATAATATCAGATTTTTAGCATTTAGCTGTTTTTACTGCTTCCATACTTTTAGAGACATTTATTTTCAGTTTTTTTAAAGAAAGCTGATATTTTTCCACACCTCCAAAGTTCAGTTTTAGGTGCATGTTTAGATGCGTGTTTTCTGCTCCCCTTAATCCCGGTAATTCCAAGCACATTATTCATTGGTGTTAAGGTCTGGCTTCTGTAGAACACCAAAGGTTTTTTTGTTTGATTTGTACTTTTATTTATTTTCTGCCTCTTTCCTTTTCTCAGTAACGTTTGACTGGAAGATAAATAAATAAGGTGAGATGTGCTGCATGCCAGTGCACAGATGTATTTAAATAATCAAATTTAACTCCAACAGAGTAGCTTGCAGATGAACTTGCCTGTATGACCTGTAAGTCAAGCTTAAAGTATGCTTCAATTCAAATCCATTATTATATATTATCCATATACAACTTCTGAGTTGTATATTTTTATTCAAGAACTTTAGCAACGAATGTACAATTTGCATTTCATAAATTATAGAAGTACACACACATGATGACAGTATAAGCATTGACATAGACATAGCATTGACATGAGATTCTGGCTGTCAGACGCACAGTGGCTGTCATCTTTTGCACACGTTAGTGCATGGAGGGGCCCGTGAGAGCTCTGATTAGAGTTCACTCTCTGAAGAGACAGAAACCTGCTGAGTCAGCACCTCATGCATCTATACACATGTTCACGTCGCCAGAAGAGGAGGAACTCCCAACACTCTATCATGTTTACAGCTCAGTGCCTCACCCCTGTGTCATTTGAGACCTTGAGACAAAACATTAACAACCAATGAGAAATAGGCCCAGAGAGTCACACCACAAATACATACACCCACATTCACACTCAGGCACCCTACACATTCCCTTAGATCCGCACCACAGAGCTAAGCAGTCCTCAGGGGCTGATTTTACCTCGAACCTCAGACAATTGATCTGGCTGCTAGTGCATTATAACACAGACGAATCCCATCATAAAAGACCCATCAGCGCTTCCCGTCCTTACATCACCCGTGTTTCCGGAGCTGCAGCTGATTAATTCAACCTCACACTGTAAAAAACACAGCCTGACAGGCATAACGCTCAGCAAGCTCAATACAAGCACTTCGCAGCTGTCTATGGCCTGGTTTTGTCTGAGAGCATAAGGATAGGGATAGGCATTTTAACCTTTTTTGCTATTCAAATATCCACATTTTTAAACCAAATATGCTACACAGTTTTAACTGAAAAGTATTCATATTTAAAATATTGAATTAAACCGTTTAAATTGCTGGTTTGTATTGTTGTATTAAAAAACAAACACAGAAGGTTTAACATTCATTTATGCAGCTAGCTCAATTAAGTAAATGAATTAGGCCTGTTAAACACTTTATTATATATTATTTTATAAAATAATAATGATTAGACAATCACAAAATAACAGTTAATAAATACATTAAATAAAATGAATAATTATAAAAATTGGACCCTAAAGTTTTTCTTCATTTCAAAACAAGGGCATTTTCATGTTTCTGAAGACAAAATAAGCTTCATCATTCATTTTTTCAGTGTATGTATCACTTTCACTAATTCAATAATATGAATGAATTATTAATCATGAAAATTATTTTCATCATATGAACACAGGGTTGAACATGAAGATATTGTGATTTCTAAAGGAAATACAATTCCAATTTTCATTATTGACACCCAGGTGGCTCCTTGTTTGAACCAGCTACTGTAAATATAATATATACAATCAATGCTCACAAAAACAGGGGCAGTATCACATTAATGGGTTAACTTTAACAGTTTTACAGTGAAACTAATATGAGTTCAGATATCCATATGTTTGTGAAACCACAGGCATCCTTGTGTGCGAGTCGGTATTAGTAACCAGGGGTGTGAGGCTCTAGGTGCAGGGCTCCAGGGCATGGAAGATGCCTCCTAACACCATGGAGCTTCTACTGAGCCGGCAAGGAGGCAGCCGCTGCAGTTACACTTCACACTTCGCAGAGTAACGGGATTAGCATTCGGCTTTGAGCACCGCCTGCACACTCCACTTTCAGAAAAACTGAACCGCAATGGAGGCACAGAGCACTGCCTGGCTCCTTCTAGAGAGCAACGTAAACTGAGCCAAAATGGCTTCAGTAAGGCATATCAGGACTCCTCTTGTGCTGTCTGGTAGATATAGATATGTATAAATAATTTCAGTGGAGGAGTAGTGTTAATTGCTCTTTATAGAGGTCTATTATTTCCTGTATTTTGAGGCAAAACGACCTCTTGGACTTGTCTTGAACATAATTGCAATGTCAGTGGTGAAACATCATTAAGGCTTAGGCCTAATCTGGGTCTGGGAAACTGGCCCTACATCAGCAATGCCACTGAGCTTTCTGTAGATATCAATGGAATTAAGCAAAGCTAAATTTATCTGGAACAAAAATATATATCTTTTTGAGCATGATACCCACTGTAAATATTAGCAACTCACTCATAAATGAAATGAAGACATGTCTTATTCAGATATTCATGACCATTGTAGCAAAGATAGATCCAAGCAATTTAGCCCTTGGTTCCTGCTGCCATGCTATGCAAGCGTAATCCACATGTAAGATATCAGTACATCTAAAGGATTTGTCAGTATGTTCACGTCAGTCTCCCACCTAATGCTAGAGTGGATTTGAAGAGGTGATATGAAATGGCATGCAGAATGCTATATCCCTGCTTTTCACACTGGAAGGATACGATACACAATGTTCATATGCACCACAGAAGCTTCTTATGCATTAGCATAATGAGAAAGAATAGGATTAAACCTTCCTCTCTTAATTGCAGTCTCTGCATTTCAACATTACTGCTACCTGAAATTGTGACAAATTTGGTACGGTCAGAGATGCAAATATTTAGACCCCAGAATGGTTTCAGAAAGAGGAAAAAAAGAAGGAATTGGATAAACCATAGTTCTATGCAGGGAAAATACTGTGTACATCTGCTGTATGGACACAGTATGCAATCTTTGTTTCAAGGTCAAGTACATCTTTCCCACGCAGATAAACAGATGCACGTGCACGGAGACTACCTGCATGTATACTGCAGACTTACATTCTGCGTCCTTATCCGCATCCAAATTCTATCATTCCTTTCTATTATGCCATATATTGTGTTTTCCTCCAACTCTATTTCAAGCACACGTATACATAGATCACATTCTATATGCATCTGCGTGGGCACCCTTCCTTCACATGGAAATAGAATTCAAACATATTGTGGCGCCTTGAAATAGATTCTCTTGCATACTCCCACATAAACACATCGTAAACGCTTACACACACGCAACCTGGCAGAGTTCCATAACTCAGACCCTCTTGTCCGTGTGTATCCACAGGAATGCCTTGTTCTGGACCTTTAACGACAGAGGCTTGCAGGATGTTAATGGCCCTGAGTGACTGGTTCATTTTAGGGCAGTGCTGTGGAACGGATTTGAGATGCATCTGCTCAGGCTCCCCTCTCCGCTACTCCATTACAAATAATGGGAATTCTTACAGAGACCGCAGGGTACTGTGTCATCACTGACAGTAATCAGAGAACAGGGAGCACAGGCTTGATTCATGCACACTCTGGATTTCCTATCCGCCGCTGTGGAGCTGAAGTGTGTATATCACCTTCTCTCTCATGGAGACACCGTTCTTTGTCTGAGTGCCATGATGAAAGATGTTCATGTGCTGCTCTGTGTTAGAACTGATTCTGTAGGGTTTTATGACAGAGGTTTTGTCCTGTTTCTCCTGTTTCAGGAAAACATGTAAGTATATCTATTCAGAAGTGCTATACAAATGATTTAAGAGCTGTAAAACTGAAATATAAAGATTTTGACATACAATTTGAGGCAGCATACTGATTTAAAGGGCAGTTTTTTTAACACGTTTTTGCAAAGTTTAGTCATAGAGATCTAAATAGTCATGCAAAGTGGTTTGATGTAAAATGGTGCATCGTGGAGAGATTTACAGACTTCGACTTCTTTACAGCGGAGGTGACAGGGACCAGGCGTTGTGATGCACAAATATAGCAGTTTTATTTACTACCCAAAACTACCATTGAATCTACATGAGTCTTAAGTTTTATATGCAATGTTAATGATGGTAAAATAGTTTTAAATCTGTTCTTTGGGTACTGTTTTGCCCTGCATGCCTCTCCACTAAGCAAAAGCATGTTTTTGACAATTTCTTGGAATGACTTTCCATGAGGGAGCTTTTTGGGGTATTAAACTCTTCAGACGTCTGGTTCCTATCACCAGCACTGAACAATTGTGACATTTCTCTAGAACTGAGCAGAATGAACGTTAATCTTGCTAAGGTTTAGAAAAATTGGAGGCATTCCCTTTTAACATAAACCAGCAAAACTCAGAACAACCAGTTTTTCCTGAAACACAAAATGCCAATTACATTCAACAATTCACAGCTGACAACTAACAAGCATATCAGTCAGTAAAGCACTGTTTGACTAAAACTACTGACATCAATTTATTTTTTGAACCTTGTTAAAATGTAGGGGCTGATGTTATTGGAACAAAAGTTTTGTAAAATCTTTGTGTGGAATGACAGTTTACATCTTAACCATTTCATTTTGCAGAAAATACAGAAATGGTGCAATTACACCTTAAAAGTATGCCTTTCCACTAGAATGGTCATTTGTTATGCTTTTCATATGGACATCTGCCTATTTGAACAAGTGTCCATAAAAATTCAGTTATTGCAAACATTTACATATTTAGCAGATACTCTTATCTAGATAAACTTAGTGTTGAATGTCACATTAGCAGTCTGTTGCAATGACTTGCTCAATTCCTGCCTTACCCTGAAATCCAAGCTGTGTGTCGGAGTTTCATTTAATAATCTTCTGATCTTTACCAATGCCATTCACTAATGATTGTACATGCATCATGGCATGCTTAGAAATGGTGTGCCAAATCATTGCTTGTAATTATCACCTGTAATTTTAATACCAGACTGGTAATGCTAATGAGTTGTTCCCATTTATCACTGAATAACATATTGGTCACTGATATATAATGCACCCCTAAACAGAATTTCTCATTTGCATTTCTGTTCACAGTGAAATTGGATATTCAACAGCTGCAGTGTGCAAAAGTAGAGAGCTTAAGGGTTTAAAAGTGGTCTGGTCCTGGATCCTGAGCTTTCTTCTCAATGAATTTGCAGGGAGAGTATGCAGTTTCAGATCACGCAGGCAAAATGATGGCCTCTGTCTGGAAATACAGGCCATCTGACAAAGTGCTTTTGGTGCTCAGATGGACAAGAGGGCCCAAGGCTAACAGCTACAAAAAGGTCAAAACAGCTTCAGCTGAGAGCGTCCTCTTTCAGAGGGAGAGTGAGAGAGAGAAAGAGAGAAGGAAATGGAGGGACAGGAGAGAGAAAGGAAGAGTGAAACTCGGAGATTTAACAATGTCATGTGCATTGGCGAATGTGTGTCAAAGACTATTTCAAGAATAGCTCTCCCTCTCCTGGGCTTCAGACACTGGTCTGTTGTAAAATGCTCTGCTCTTCTCGCAGTACAGCAGTAAAAAAAACCACAACAAGGTTCACTCCACTCTTCTTAGTGAACCTTATAGCAAACTCCCAAAGCACACAGCATTTGGGTTAAGCAAAGCCACACCTGGCCCTGTTGCTAGAGGCAAATAAGGTCTGCCTGGCCGCTTTGCATAGTCTTACCTCAGATGTGCCATGGCCAGTGTGCACTCTTGGTGTAGCATGATAAACACACCCCATATGGAAACAGGTCAAGTCAGCCCATCTGAGTTTGCATATCAGCAGCGTGAAGTTCAGTCAAAGTCAGCAGCCGCGATCTGTTGTTTGGAGTGGACCATGGACCACGGAACATATTTTTCAACTGTAAGTGCTGTTATCGTGGAGTGAATGCCTCTATGAGCAAACTCTAGAGTGATAAATCACACTTCACTCTCTGGCATCACAATAGTTTTTGATAGTTTGTCACTGCTTACAGAGAGTGGCCTGATTGGTTAAATTCAAATTAGTGCAGAATTAAACCAGTCATACTGAATATGACTTCAAGTAGCCTTAAGTTTATTTTTACTGCATTGATTGATAGTAGACCCAGTTTTACACCCCCACCCTTTCCACAATTCATGGGGTGGACATCCACATAGTTCCTTTGTTGCTTCCTCTAACTCAGCAACAGAGCATGGTCAGCTACAATAGTAGCGAAGATTGCCAATTACGCAGCAATCAGACATACGAGGAACGAAGAATAGATTGCCTGCGTTTTGACTAGGCCTTTTTTATGGTTTTATCAGCGGTGCAGTAAAATTGTTACGAGCTCCCGCCGCGTTGTTAGCAGCAAGCTGCTGGAAGATTCACGGCTAATCACTCGTGCACTTCATTATTTGTTTGACGAAGGCCGGCGGTCAAAGCCGGACAATACCTGCCCATGAAATTGAAATAAACATGGCCAGTGAATGTGAGAAAAATAACAGCAGCCTTCAATGTTCATTTATGACTCACACCTCTCATGTGCAGTTTGCTATGAGCGGAAGCAGCAGAGTGGAAGAAGAAGCACGTGCCTTTGGAAAAGACTGCCATTTACTGCAAGCAGAGAAAATGAAGAGGAGCCAGAGGTCCAGTGCATCACAGTTGATGTGTAAAGTTGACATGGCTCATGAATGTTACGCCAGGCTGTGCTTTGACAGCATCTCTCCCCATGTCTACAGTTCTATTAGAACAAGTGTGAAATTTCTGTCACTGTGACTAACGTGGGTCAGCGTGCAAACAAAGTGTCAACTTTCACAAGAGGCCTTGACTCCCCTTGCATGTGCTGCTGTCATTCTTGGAATGACCGTATCTTTAGCGATAAACGCGAAGGGCTTCACTGTACAAGCCATAGTTCTGCTTCCCTTCCTCCACCTCTCCTTCCCATCTCACCATATAAAAGCAAGCAGCATTATTGCTTCAGAGATCATCAGCCAAATAAAAGGGACTCTTTTTTTTTTCCCAACCTTGCAATTTCCCCCCAACTACTCAGCTGTGAAATTTAAAATCCATGCATGATTTCCTTCTTTTCCTACTTTGGGAGACAGATTATTTGCTCCTTGTCTTTGCAACCCTTTAACCTTTCTTTTGCACGTGTGTATGTACACACACAATCACGCACACACACTCGCATATACTTGCTAGTTCCATCTCGGAGCACCTCAACCTTTGTTTAGCAAGGGATGAGGGATGTGTAGGAAATGAGGTGTGTGGTTATCAAGCACTGGCAAATAGGATTTTTCACCCAGAGTGAGATTGACTAGAGCCTCTTGTTCCTTGTTCCTCCAGCCTCAACCAGAGCCAGAGCCAGAGCTGCCGGTCAAAAAAAAAAAAAAAAATACCACTGGCACTCTTATAATGCCTCCTGAAGCCTTTCAGGGAGATATCTCCTTATTCTATATCTGCCATCAAAAAAAAGGTGCAAATGTAGGATGAGATGCTAAATCATTTCCCTGCAGGTTACGCAAAAAAATAAATAAATAAATAAATAAATAAAAAGACAGGTGTGTGTGTGTGTGTGTTTGTGTGAAAATGTATGCATAGTAATTCCTGGCCTGGATGCACTGATAGGGACCTGATGGCCCTGTACCTGGATTTGTGATGTACATGGTATGTGAAGTGTGTTTTGTTTTCCTGATTTGCACTATCCCTCATAGCAGATGAAGATTGAGTTGGCACATAGCCATGGGTTTTCCTTTGTGTATGCTAGCGTATGTGTGTGTCTGGCAGGCTGTGCGTGGGCTTACGTCCGTGTCTGTAGGGGTTGTGAGTGGGGGAGGCCTTTATGTGATGGCAGAGCTAACAGGAAATCAGCAGAGCAGAGGACGTGATTAATGAGAACAAAACAGCATTAACATTCAGTTAAAGGCAACACAAGCTGACACTCAGACTCAGACCTATACAATGATTCCTGCTGTATTCATATTCCTTGGAAAAGACCTGGGAGCAGTAATGCATTTGCTGAAATCCTCATTCTAGAGAGAGACTGGGAATTGTGACTGCAGAAACATAATTTCTAAACCAGGTTAAGTTATTCGGTCTATTCACATTTATCGTACAGGCCCTTAATTGAGGCCCAGCACTGGCATGTAGGGCTACAAAAGTGTGTGTGTGTGTGTAGGTGTTTTGTGTTTCCTTATAGAGAAAACCCAATTTCAAAATGGTTCCCACTTATTCACACTCAAATTTTGGCCTGAGCAACCATTGGTCACTTCTTGACCCTTGTTAAAGGGCAGTTGCTCTTTCTAAAGAAAGGGTACAAGGAAAGTGGTTTGACCAATGACCTCCATCTTCTCTTTCCTCACCAATCACTGTCAACCGGGCTGCACCACACAAAGACTTCGATTAACTCAAGTTGCCACGGTAATGGAAAGGGATGATCAAAATATGCTTGTTCAAGCTGTCAGAATCAGGGACCAGTAGCATGCACTTTAAACTTTGACTAACCAATGTGGTATTTTTCCAAAATGTTTGCAAAGCATAGCCCAGGTTGCATTTCATTTGGTTGTAATTTGAATGTGATTTTTATTTTTAAAAACATGTTTCTTGGGGTTGCATCCTATTTCTGTATTTTTCTCGGGGTGTGCATTCATGCATGATATGAAGGAATATCAGTAGTGCACCATTTGCACACTATTATTCCATAAGCCTGAACCTATTGCTAGAGGTTTGGATTGGGGTCAAATGCAATTTCCGCTACACGGTGCATTTGGCAATGTCATACCATATATCCCATGCAGCCAGGAAATCCATGTCTACGTTTTTCTGGAAGATGGGGCGGGAACAATGTGACTCCACGGCGTGTGAGAGTGAGCGGCTGTTCACGGCATTAAAAACGCACCCTGCATCTGTCAGATCGTTCATGTGGATCCAAATGGGCTTCCATGTTTAGCTTCCACACTATTCCTCAGCAGACTAGCTTTGATAGTTAGGCATAGGGATGAACAGCATTTGTTAATGCTAGGCTTGATTGATATAGCATCATTCCTTATCTCAGAATGCAATGGGGGTCAGTGCTGCTGAAACAGAGGTTACAGCAAGGGAATCAATTCCAGTGATATGGTTTCTTCTGGAGCTGGGCCGTCAGTCGCCAGTCCCACAGCAGGTTGACAGCTTCACTTGCTATTGACATGGGGACAAATCAGGATAAATGTCCCTGTCGATACGTCCAGTGTCCTGTGTTATTGATGGAGCTATTTAGCCTGCCCAGTCTCTGAAAACTAGTCACAATCCCAGACTCTCCATAGACACATAGGAGTCACTGGCATTGTGGGGATATTTTGGTTTTGAGGTCAGCACGTAACTTAGAGCAGTGTATCAAACTGCCAGGGTCAACTTAGAGGTCAGCTTGAGATGGACACTGCTGATGAAGGAACCTTTTATAGGAGATCATGTGATCCTCCCTCAGATACATGAGCTAATTTCTCTTTTTCCTTCTTTATGATTGAGTAATACCCAAAGCACGCTAAATGTCTACATGTCTGCTAATTTATGTCTGCCAGGCTAAACCCCCTCATTTGCATTAATCCTGGTCTATGCATCTGTAATTGACTTAAGCTTGGATTAGTGCTAATCAGGGTTAGTGCACAGAAACCACTGGCCACTCCTAACCTCATCATTTGATAGCAAACCTCCTGTCAGCTTCCATCAGTTCATTAATTGAAATGAGCACACAAGCTGAGGTTTTACCCTTCTTTTGCCTGTTCCTTCCTCTGCTGACATCGAATGATTTGCTCCTGAAGTCCTGTGCACTGTTGTTTCGGCCAAAGTTTGGGGACGGGGGTTGAGAGGTCTTTGTTCGTGTTAGCAAATAGCCTGAATGCACCCCGGATGGCCCCTGACCTGTCATGCTGGTTATAGATTTAGCCCTGTGTAAGGAGACAAGCTTGTGTCACACTGGGTGTTATTAGTGAATAGCAGAGGCAGGAGCCAGAGGCAGTGTCTGTACCTGCTGAAACCTCATCACTATCTTGCAAGCCCTTCAGGGAGCTTTCACTGCTCTGCTGACTTAATAGCCCCTAATGAGGAGGAGAATACCTGAGACCTGGTGGCACAGACACCTTGTTTAGTTACTAGTGACTCTTCAGGGAACAGCTTTGCACTGTTACAAGCCACAGCCCAGCTTTGAAAACAGTAGCTCCCGTACATCACAAACATTGCATTCATTTCCTCAATTTGTCCATTGTTCACCAACCTTGTGTCGGACATATACGACAATGAGAGGCGTCAGTGCGGCGCAATGTGAGTTGTCAGGCATCAGTCAAACATGCGCCTAAGTGTCGCTCCTGCAATCTGTTTTAAAGGACTAAAAAGAGGGAAAAATTCGCAGTACAAAATAAACAAAGTTCCCCTTTATTTACCACAGTTGTGTGGGCAGCGAAGTGACAGTTCCGTAACTTTCCTCATAGTTCACTTCTCCTGGAGACTGTCTCGTTGACTCAGGAATCAGGCACAAGGATGGCAGGATAATAACGTCCGCAATTAAAATGTTCTGGCGTGTCAGGAGTCGTCGTGGCTGTCACCGAGTGACTGTATAATGGTGGAGGCTTTATGCGTGCCTCACCATGCTAAAAAAGCTCCCTGGCATCCGTCGCATCACTAATAGCGGCACTTCTCTCTCCTAATTGCAGGCTTTAATTGCAATAATTATTTACAAGCCTAATTAAACAAAAAAAGGATTCTCGGGGAGAAGTAACTGCCAGTTCAAGGAAACAGGCACAGTTGTGTCAAGAGGGAAGACTGCAGCAGGGGAAACGCTGCTAGCGTGCTATCATTACCGCTAGCTGTCTAATTGGTGGAGGCAGTACTGTATGACTCGCTCATTCTCTTTCTCTCAGTGAGCGAACACAAACTGGCTGCGTGTGGAAGAGACAGAGAGTGCATAATGACTTCATTCCCTGCCGGCGCAGGGAAAACTGAAACAGCACTCTCTAAATATCTCAGGGCTTCTTTGTCCTGAAGTGCTCTGGGGAGTAGTGAGGGGCCGCTGCTCACACATCAGATTGCGCATTTGGGCTCCATGTTGTTTTGTTTAGGCGCACTTATGACGAGCTCTGTCTGGGCCGACTGTTTAGGTGTGGAGAGTGTAAGCCTGGTTAACCTGGTGCAGAAATTTTCTGTTAGGCTTTTAGAGGAAGCAGAACATTTCCATTTTCTCTTCCCTCCTTTTTCTGTCAGTAATACAGTTCGTGAAATCTGATGCATGCACTTCCTTTGAGTGATTCTAAATCTTTTGCTGACTTAAAGAGCAGATTCTTGGCTAACTCAGAATAACCTCATCTGAATTGCGCCTGCTATTGACTACACATTTTCCATTTCCCCTTCGAGGGAAAGCCTGTTTGTTTCCATCCTTTTACTAGCCTCAGTTGCGGTGGTGATTCAAAAATACTATTCATTAATCAAGTGTGTTTTAAGGCACAACCTCAAAGGCAGAGGACCAGCAAGCTCCCTTGTCCCTAGGTTTATTGATTACGGCCAACCAAACGTGAGCTGAGTCCCAGGCTGTGCCAAGCCATAATGCGTATGAACATACACCTCCCACCGTGCCTGCGTGCTTCCAGACAGAAGCTGTCAATGTCTACCTGCTTCCTCCTGATGGATGTCACTGCGGGCTGGGCTTCCCTCCTGTTGTTGTGTGGAAAGGGGCGGTAAATGAAGAAGCCCCCCCCCGACAGGAGCGTTGCTCCCAGCAGCCCGTCAGGTTCAGCTGTGGATGCCGGGCAGGTTGGCAGGAGGCCTGCTCCCGCCTCCCTGCAGCACCACCCAGCTCTGGAGGCTGCCAGACCTGCATATGCTCTTTGTCTGAGCTGCTAATGGCCCAGACGCAACAGCAAACACCCAGCTCCATGTGAGACGATTGTTTTCTTCGCTTGCACAGCGGTAGTGGCAGGTTTTGCCTTTTCCCTGAACTGTATGTGTCGGAAGAGCGTCTCTGCAGTCCGTCTTTGAGCCGTGCCACCGTCCAACAATGCAAAGAATCAATCCAACTACTCCTCCTGTCCTCCTCCGCAGCCCATATTGAGAGAGCTGTCAGCATGAGCTGTGCTGATGGATGATGATGATGATGATGATGTGTGTGTGTACGTGTGTGTGTGTGTGTGTGTGTGTACATGTGTATGTTTTCTTTTCTCTTTGTCAAGACTAGTCTATTCAATCTGTTCAGCCATCACGTACTGCCGCCTCTTCTGAGCTGATGCAATAACACACCTCCCTGTGATGGCCATTCATATGTAAATATGATGGTTATGGTCCTGTTAGAATGTGGAGCTTTTTTTGGACCTAGCCCAGGTTCTAAGAAATTTAAATGGATAAAAATGCTGACTCTGAATCAAACCTAAAATATATTTAAATGCTGACTGTGTTATGCATTAACGTGTAGATCCTACACACTTTTTTCAACTCCAGCTTCCCCTCTGCTACTGTTTCTTAATGCCATTTATGCAGGATAACCTCTAAATTCAGATATTCATCCTGGTCTGGGCTGCATGGTTACTTAATGATGGAGCAGCTGTGTGAACATGATGTGAATCATTTGGTATTTGTGGTGCCCTGGTATAGCAGCACTAACAGGGGCAATAATGGTAATGTGAACAGGCCTGTTGCCACCCACTGAGCAAATGATGGATGTCACTCCTAAGCGCTGAGCTGGCAACACACTAAGTGAACCAAAAGCAGTGCAGCTCAAAGTATTGAGAATTTAAGCACACACACTAGAGGTTGATGAATGTTTTTGGGCAGGATATAATTTCTCCACTGTAATGTACCGAAAGATAATATCAGCAACAGAACGTGGGAAGATAAAATTGCTGAATTTTTGACAGGAAGAAATAGAGGTTTTGAAAGTATTACTCTTGGCGTACTCATGTACGGGATATAGTGTACAGACAAAATATGAGCAACCAATAATTGATAGAAGGGAGAAATGATGAATGTGATGCCTGGAGATTTGCTTCCAAAACCTCTGCCTGTTTTAAGTGGATTTTAGATAGAGAACAGTGCAGCTCCCAACACAACCTTGACTACATCAAGCATTATACTACACAAAGTTGTACAAGTATCTCCGAGACAAGGGCTCAGATAAGCTCTGTATGGCGCTGCCTCATTCAGTCAAAATATGGTGTCTGTCTATGTTTCTCAGACTGTTATTGGGGTCGAGACAATGAGTGTCATAGACAACTTCAGCTGATTATCTAAATGTTCTCCTGGCCTCTGGTCACATTGAAAATAAGAATGACTGGAATTAATGAAGAGTACACAATAGCATGCTTTTACTTTTCATTCCACCCTATTGTGCTGGTCGACATTATTTCCTTGGCATTTTTCTTGGACTCTTCCACAGGTAGACACGTTCTCTACAACCAAGGAAAGATTTGGTATCTCCATCGCTATCATGTAATAATCATGAAAACTCAAGTTTGACGGAGTGTATCAGAGAAGAATGGAGCCTCAGCTGCACTCCCAGGTGTTGATGTACTTCTTGTAAATTGGGTTTTTCTTAGGGTCTTTATTTGGCTTGCAACAGGATGAGGAGGCTTGTTTGTGATATGACTGGTACCAGTCAAAGCCACCTGAGCCTCATGGTGCCCCCCCAACCTCCTTAAACCTAGCCAGAAAGGCATGCTGGGTGAAAGCCTGTTGTGCAGCCACCGGACCAGTGGGGTGCAGTCAACCCTACCATCTGTACATTCACACACAGACACACACACACGCATGCACACAAACACACACACACACACACCATTATCTGAGGAAGCAGAGACAAAAGAGCCAACAGAAGGGCTCCAGATAAATGCACATGCACAAATGTGTCCTTTGTTGATCACCTGACACACCAAACAATGCATGAATTCTCTTAGACACACATACCTAATGTATCCAACCAAGACTCATGCACATGAACACATGCTCACAGTGGTGCACGCAAACACTCCATTCTTCCAAACCCAAAGCACACACCTAATCAAGTGGGCTCTGAATCAACCCTGAGGTCAGAGCGGCCCCCTGTCTGGCTGCTGTGTTTAAATCAATAAGCCCCCTGCTATCTCCACTGCAGATCTGCTCATGTGTGTGTGAGAGAGAGAAACCTCAGCCTGTTGCTTTGTGCCTGGACAGCATTATTAACTCCTCGCACACTGGCTGAGGTACTGCCTGCTGCCAATGCCGACTGTGTTATTAGCTTAGAGACTAGTTTACCGCTGCTCGGGGACCCGCTAGAGCTGCTGCTTAAACCATGCCACGAAGCCCTTCGTCTCCAACCATAGCAATCAAGCATCTGCTGTCTTTTCACTGCCGGGACTTAATGTCATTATGTACTTTTTGAATTGTTTTGCGTCACACAGCATAGCAAGCATATGGCTGCTAATTGCGTCAGCAGCCTTATCAGTTAGTTTATATTGACAGTACAACTGTGAAGATTGCGACTAGCCAGAAGACCCTTACCCTCACATTAAGAATGGAGAATCTGCATATGCATGGTGGTGCTTTATTGGGAGGAAAATTCTTGAGTTTAATTGACAGACTGACTGACAGAGAGACAACAGGGGCTTTCCATGCTCCTTCCCTAAGGAGCATCAGAGCAGGCTTACCAGCTGTATCTAGAGGCCTTTTTCTCTTATTTGCTACATCTGTCTTTCTTTTTTTCTTTCTCATTATAGCCATAGTGTTAGAGGTGACTCTCCCAGGTGAGTGCTAGGAGACCTTACCTTGCTGATACGTCCCGAGATTTGCTGCTGTTTTTCACTTTCTTGAGCCCAACATGTTGATACAAGGGTGTTAGTCATGATACAGTTCTCTAGTTATGTGTGTGCACACAGGCACCCCATCAGCTGTCTTCACACAAATAATGCCTCAGTGGTACCAGGCTCCTACCTCACCTCTACTCACCCCTCTCGTCTCTCAGGCCCCCCGAAAAGAGGATTTCAGTCATACATAATTAATATACTGCTCTCTCTATCGACTGCATTTTTCAACTCCCCATCTACAGTCGATTCCCTCTATTCTTTTCCCGTCTGTCTGGTTCCTTCTCTCCTGGACTCTTTTAGAGCCAGCCAGAGCTTCCGAGAAGCATGTCCTGCCCTGTGTTTTAGCCTGGACAGCCGCCAGAACGGGTTGAAGAAGAAGTGACCCTTCCAATTGACACTACCCATAGATTGCAAGATATGATTTGGGGTGATTTCTTGATTGACAAAATTATCATGTTTGAAGAAAAGAGACTCTTATTAAAAATGCTAGAAAATAGAGGGCTAATTTGTCTCCTTTAAGAACTCACATTTCATATTTTTTACCAGACAGGGGTGATGAATACTTTTACTGCAATGAAAATATCTTTAAAAGAAAGTTCATTAGAACTAAAATTTTCACGTTTACTTTTGGTGCTCCTTGCATATACTTCAATAATGGTTGATTATATCAGCAACAAGACTGCTGACATTGTGACGAAAGCCCAAGATTCAGTAATGCGGGTGTGTTTGTCTGGCTTGAGACTCATTCTGATAATCAGCTACTAGTTTGAAATGTTAATGGTATTCCTTATTAGCTCTGCCAGTAATTAACAGTTATGGACCCCTTTTACATACATATCATCATGCACCATCACCCTTATTGGGCTCCATTGAAAGTCAAATGCCTGTTAAACAGAGTTTAAGCAGGGATGATTATCTTTTTGTGCCAATATGGCACCCACAGAAAACCTTTGGACATTATAATTTATTCTGGCCAAATTTTAGTAATAAGAAATGTTCACAGACAGTTATCATGGGTTTTGGATAATAGGCTATGCTCTCCATCACTCAGCGTGTCTCTTCTAAGCTTTCGCTAACTTAAATTGTCTTAGTGGGGCACTCCTACATGTTGTAATTTGGGTCCTGCTGTGAAGTGAAATATTCAAATTGTCCAAAAAAAAAAAAGGATTTTTGTGAATCTCCAGCCTGTTGAATACAGGACTTACCAAACCATGGATCCACAGTTGAAACTACATATGGAGAAGCACTATATTTACCAACATGAAAAGTAACTATTCATCATAAGGTTTACTGTAAGATAGCTATATGGTGAACAATAGGCCTGGTGAGTGACTCTGACAATGAGGCTCTTTCATGTGACTTGATGGTGAAATCGATTCTTTACAATAGACTTTGTGCAGCAGCTCTTTTCTGAGAGTCATTTATCAAATCCTGCAGTCTAGACCAATGAACGTGAGATAAAGGATGCAGTAATGGAGCGTAACAAGGAGGCTTTTTCTAATGACCTGGTGTTGTAAGCGTTATGATTCAGGGCTTGGGAGCCTTACGACGCAGCTCTGCCGTGAGGCCCATCTTGGTGCAGCCTGCGGTCAGTGACTGTCTTTCCCTCCAAGATGCTGCACGAAACCATGTTACTTGTAGGGCGCTTTGCTGGCTTATTATAGCACCAGCAGGCCTCCTGGCGTTGGAGTGTCGAGATGTTTCAGCTGAGCTAAGTCTGCATGCTTTAGCCAAATCCCATAAACAAACAGCACTAATGGGACAGGAGCAGCTTGCCAAGGGGTCCAAGCACCACAAAGTGCTCAGCTATACTTTAGCTCGCTCACTTTATAAAACAGCATAGAGAAGCATAGTGTTCATTTCAGCCAGCCAGTATGCATATAAATGTACATTTCTCCCTTTTAGTTCAACAAAATAGAAATTCTGTCAAAAGTATGGATACTAACGTTTAATTAGTACTACATTTGAGTTTGTAAAGAAGAAATATTTTACTATGAGTGAATTTTATGAAAATGTGTCATGCATGCAGTCTTGTTTTGCAAGAAAGAAAAAAAATATTCTTTACATTTTTGCTACAAAGACCATGTGTCGAGTGAAACCGCAATCATGAATACTAATAATAAGAATAAAAACACTAGATAGGCATTAATGCAAATTAAATACAAGTACTTGGCGCTTCATATCCTCTGAAACAAAAGTTTTTATTTGATCTCAAATGTAAAAGCTTCTTTTAAAATACAATACTATGAAAAAGTCTTGTGTTCCTGAGCACCTTATTTAAAATGATTTATCTTGTCGACAAGAGTATGTTTTTGCTTGTTACACCTAATAACATTCAAATGAATGCAAATAAACATAAAAACAGTAAAACGTAATAAGATTTTTTTCTCAAAACATTAGTTGATATCTTTTGAAGTTTGGTTCCAGATTTCTTCCTGACACCCCCAGTCATTGCACAGATTAAATTTTATCACCAGCATAATAAAAAAATGTAATGGAAGTAAATGATGATGGTAAATTATTTGTCATTTAACATCATATTCACATAATTCTTAAAATATTGCATAAAATGTCTAAAATAAGTTTTGATTAAAAGTTTGAAATAGTAGCAAAAATGTAGCAAATTGTCAATAAGGAAAGTGATTGAACAATAGTGCACATTTAATAATTATATAGTGTAAATCGAATATATATGAACCGAGTGACTCGAATGTGACTCGAGTTTCAGAAGCCAGTGTGTGAGCAGTGGGGATATCTGAACAGATCGTGTCATAATTTGATATTGATATTTGATGATGTCAAAGCATTGACTTGTATACAAATTGCAGAAAAAAGGCAAGAACTCCATCCTCACTAATCATGAGCTTTCAGGACTATCCTTCTCATCTATCTCACCTCCCCTCTTTCTATCTGCCTGTAGTAGTGCGAACTCCCCACTTTTATCCGTCTCTCTCACTCACTCCCTCTTCTTGTCTCTCTCTCTCTTATCCGCCTGCAGCACACTGAAGCCCTGCTGCGAAACGTGCTCTTGCAATCAAGCATCGTTTGATTGAGTTTTCATTGCACACACATCACACACACACTTAGAGGCCATGTGCACTCTAGGAAAGCTGAAAAGAACTAAGAAGACTGAAATATAGTGAGGGAGTATGTGTATGCTACTGTGGTAACCTGCAATTATACAATAAAAAATAAATTAATTAAAAACCCATTGTTCATTGATTAATTTATTTCATGCAAACCATAGAAAGACACTAGTGTGTTGGGTACTGAACTTAGAAACATGTTTGGTGAACCTACATTTATACGACATTTATTGTACACAGTACAGATGACATTGTTCTGAAGATTTGGCTGTTGAGCTGCCCTAGTCAAATGTGCTCTGTTCTGCAGGCGTTTGTCATTCCCGCACACAAAGTCACCTATTTGGCATACGATTTAGCACACCCTCAGACCAGATGTCAGTCAAAGCTGCTTCAGGTCTCAGGCAAAATGTGAATTGAATTATGTAAGCTCTCATACATCAAGTGAAATAGGCAGTTTCAAACAGCCTCAGATGAAATGGCTTTAGAGGAGAAGGTGTTAGTCTTACTTAATTTTAAGGTAAAGCTTGTGTGTCACAATTCCTACATTTTAGTACAATTACAGTTTTGTATCCAAATTGAAGATGACAATATACTAAAACGTTTTAAACCCCATTTCCAATTAAGTTGGGATGCTGTGTAAAACTAAAAAATAAAAATAGAATACGATGATTTGCAAATCCTTTTCAACCTATATTCAATTGAATACACTACAAAGACAAAATATTTAATGTTCAAATTGATTAACTTTATTGTTTTTTGCAAATATTCACTCATTTTGAATTTGATGCCTGCAACATGTTCCAAAGAAGTTGGGACAGGGGCATGTTTACCACTTTGTTACATCACCTTTCCTTTTAACAACACTCAATAAGCATTTAAGAACTGAGGACACTAATTGTTGAAGCTTTGTAGGTGGAATTCTTTCCCATTCTTGCTTGATGTACAACTTCAGTTGCTCGGCAGTCCGGGGTCTCCGTTGTCGTATTTTGCGCTTCATAATGCGCAACACATTTTCAATGGGAGACAGGTCTGGACTGCAGGCAGGCCAGTCTAGTACCCGCACTCTTTTACTACGAAGCCACACTGTTGTAACACATGCAGAATGTGGCTTGGCATTGTCTTGCTGAAATAAGCAGGGACATCCCTGAAAAAGACACTGCTTGGATGGCAGCATATGTTGCTCCAAAACCTGTATGTACCTTTCAGCATTAATGGTGCCTTCACAGATGTGCAAGTTACCCATGCCATGGGCACTAACACACCCCCACACGATCAGAGATGCTGGCTTTTGGCTATAACTATAACAATCCGGAGTCCTTTTCCTCTTCGGCCCGGAGGACATGGCGTCCATGATTTCCAAAAACAATTTGAAATGTGGACTCGTCAGACCACAGGACACTTTTCTAATTTGCATCAGTCCATTTCAGATGAGCTCGGGCCCAGAGAAGCCGGCGTCGTTTCTGGGTGTTGTTGATATCTGGCTTTCGCGTTCGTTTTAACTTGCACTTGTTGATGGAGCGATGAACTGAGTTCACTGACAGTGGTTTTCTGAAGTGTTCCTGAGCCCATGTGGTAATATCCATTACAGAATGATGTCGGTTTTTAATGCAGTGCCACCTGAGGGATCGAAGGTCACGGGCATGCAATGCTGGTTTTCTGCCTTGCCGCTTACTTGCAGAGATTTCTCCAGATTCTCTGAATCTTTTGATGATATTATGGACTGTAGATGATGAAATCCCTAAATTCCTTGCAATTGTACGTTGAGAAACGTTGTTCTTAAACTGTTGGACTATTTGCTCACCTAGTTGTTCACAAAGTGGTGAACCTCATCCTTGCTTGTGAACGACTGAGCCTTTCAGAGATGCTCCCTTTATACCCAATCATGACACTGACCTGTTTCCAATTAACCTGTTCACCTGTGGAATGTTCCAAACACATGTTTTTTTGAGCATTCCTCAACTTTCCCAGTCTTTTGTTGCCCCTTTCCCAACTTGTTGCAGGAATCAAATTCAAAATGAGTGAATATTTGCGAAAAACAATAAAGTTTATCTGTTTGAACATTAAATATCTTGTCTTTGTAGTGTATTCAATTGAATGTAGGTTGAAAAGGATTTGTAAATCATTGTATTCTATTTTTATTTATGTTTTACACAACGTCCCAACTTCATTGGAATTGGGGTTGTATTCTACTGCGCTCTTTGAATACTCATATGTGTGGTCCATAAAGCCACAGGGAATGTGGTGTGTGTGTGTGTGTGTGTGTGTGTGTGTGCGTGTGTGTGTGTGTGTGTGTGTGTGTGTGTGTGTGTGTGAATGGCTCTGTTCTGCTTTCTTTCACCTGGAGAGTTGAAAGAGCAGATTAGTCTCCTGCCCCCCTGTGCTGTGTGTCTGTCACAGTGGTCCACAGGGGCAGTCAAAGAATGGAGAAGGGGTCATTCACACACTGCCCTCAGCTTAGCCAAGCATGGATTTGTCACCGGTGGATTTTTCCCGCTAGATGTGACGTTTGTGTTTGTGTGTATTTGTAGCAAGGTTGCACAGCGTGAATAAAATGCAAGCACTGAAATTATATCCTTGCATATTTCTTTTTGTGATAGGCTTTGCAATATATATATTGGTGAGTCATGTGACAGAGTTAAACATTGGGCCACCTTATTTTGACCAAGGTAAATTATGTTTGTCAAAATATAGAAGGTGTACGTAGCTGGACGTGGCTTTGGAACTTACTCACTCCTTCAGACCTGTTTAACCTCCACAAGAGGGAGCTATTAGCAACCAGGCTTTTGTATGCATTCTCTTCTTAAAGAGAAGAAACATGCCAACAGTAGCTTTGCACATCTTATCGGCTTTCAAAATGAGAGGCCAAATAGTTTTCTTTTTTACCAAAAGATGTTGATTTACTCAGTGTTACATTTTTAATAAGTGATTTACATCACAAAAAGCATGTAAGCGTAGAGAATATGAGCTGTGGTAGGCCCTGTGTTTGGGGGACTGTAAACAATGGCATTGATACTCCAGATGTTTTAACTGATGCTAATTACTTTTAAGATATCGTCCAAGTATGCACAGTACACAGTGATTAACTAGAGAGCTGATTTGAATATTGCAGCCTTCTCTTATTAGTATTACAAAGGCCAGTATTGTGATAATATTTAGAAAACGATATACTGTGCAGCCCTAGTGTGTGGACATGCATTGCAGGAATATGTTTAATTTCTGTGTGAAGTGTCTGCATTCATTTACGCTCGCACTCGCAGTCATTTCCTGCTATTATGTTTTTCTGTCTAATTCACGTGTACATTTATGAACATGCCTTTTTTTCACAATTTTTTTTTCATAGACTTGTGAGTCCATTGCTATGTGTGGGTGTATTAGAAGTAGTAGTTGTATGTTTTAGAGCGCATGATCAATATCTCTCATTGCTGTTAGTGCAGGACTCACTGCTCCGCATTAAAAATTAATGTGCACGCGTGTGTGCATGCTATGTGTGTGTGAGGTGGCGGTCTATCCCAGAGGTGCCAGCTGTTTATCACTCCCTCCAGAAGAGGGTGGGAGGGGTCAGAGGCTAGGCAGGTTGCTATAGTAACCATTGCTCAGATTGCTTCTGGTTTTATTTATTTATTTATTTTGGTGCTGGGTTCCACTATGTCTGCGTATGTGGATGCCTTACTCCTTACCGAGATGGTGAATTGACAGAAGGTTCTTTTAATTATGTTAATGAGCTTTATTTCTGTAGCACCATAAATAGAAATACAGCTGTTTGACTTTCTTCATTCTGCTATTTAGTTACTATTTGATTTTCCTTCTGTTGTCTTTGGACACTTCTTCTTCCTATATGCACGGCAGGCTTGTTCACCCCTGGTCAAATGATGTACTCTGTTGATATTGTAAGTGAACATATTCTTTGCATCTTTGCAGATACACTTCTGCACATTTAATGCACAGCATTTATTTGCTGAATTCAATTGGGAAAAATACCAACAATAACACACATATATATAAATTTACACTTAAAGTCAACAAACTGTAACTTGATGGGGTGTTAAACCTCTTGATCACTTGTTTTTACCGGGTTTAGGTTGTCTTCTGTCTACTAGTAAACCAGGATAATTGTCAAGTCATCAAATCAGAGCTATCAGCTATTGGTCATCTGGTAGATTATCACTTAAACACCTTGTATGAACTGTTGCTGGGTTATCAGGTTATTTAAGTAAATGAGTGACTGTGCAGAACCTTTGTAAAGGTTTAAGAACCTCCATATAATTTAAAGGTTCTAGAAAGACAATCTGAAAGATAATTTGTTTTCATATCAAAATTGCAATTTTAAAGTATGCTGTTTGCAGTATGCAGAAAGTGAACCTGAAAACACAGAGCTGTAGGTAGGTTTGCCCTATCAGAAGCAATCAAACACCCATTTCCTAAGTTCAACACAGTTATAACTTAAGTGGAAGTCTGGCACGCTACATTTAGTGTTCAAGCCTCAGTCCCAAAAAAGTGGATGAGCTGGTCTTCTTGGACAGAACACAAAGCATGAACTTATAGAAAATAATTGTAATTTAAATCGCAGGAACAATATTGGTCAGAAAAAAATATCTCTATGAGATATTTCCCCCTGAATTGTTTAAATCTCCCAAAAATAAGCTTTAATTTGAGAAAGAAAAGGTTTTTCTAAAAGCTTAGAAGGTTCTTCACATTCAAGATTTTTTTTTGGGACTGCTGAGTGGCACAACTATCTAAATGTGTACCCTATCATCAGGAGATTGTGATTCAATCCCTGGTGATGCTACATCCATCCATGGCTGAGAGTCCAGGAGAGCACAGTGGGCCTCACCTTCTCCAGGTGGGTAGGATACCGCCCCCCCCCCCCCCCTTTCCCCATCACATAAGGCGATGCTAGTCAGCGTAGGCGTCTGTTAGCTGATGCCACAGAACTGTCGGTTGGTGCTTTCCTCTGACTGTGTGCTGCTGTCCAATGATGTTGCGTGAGTGGCAGTTTGAAAAGATGCGGTGGCGCTTCACAGGTCTTGGAGGAAGCCTGTACTAGTCTTCACTCTCCTAGTCTTGGTAGCATCATGTGATTGGGGGAATCCTAACTAGTGTGAAGAATTGGAGATGACTAAATTAAGGAGAATAAAAAAATGAAGAAATAAAAGAAATAAAAAAATATGATTCTTTAAGGAAACGTTAAGTTTGTCTATGGAAGGAGATTTACCACCTAATCCTGGAGATCTTTACATTGAACCTGGTTCTATTATTCAGATGCCCTCAAAAGCTTTTTTTTTTTTTACCATGGTCAAGTGTGTAAGATTGGAGTTGGAGCTAAACTCTGCAGGGTGGTCTCCAGGACCAGGATTGGGCACCCTTGTTCTGTGGCACCAGTCCAATAAACTTTGTGGCTTTTTTTTTTGTAAAAATGTACTGTATTCATGTTAAAGCTATATTACATTATCAAAATACTAGAATAGTGATTATGTTGCTGCATTCAGCAATTGTGCTTTGCCTCTCTATATATTAAAACAAAGTATTAAAACAAATTGCCCTGCGTTATACTGACCAAATGAAAAACTGATCAAACAACCAGTAATTTACTTTTACATGAATAACTTGATTCATCAAAATACCCACAGAAACAGCCATTTGAATCTGTGATTGGTGAAGATGCTCACAGCACACTGTAAAAAACACTGTGATTTGTTGGAGATTCTTTTGCAGCCGTTTATGATATCAGCAAGGCCGAAGCACTAATGGCTAACAAACGATATATAGTGCAGCCCCAGTTCATGTAGTATCAGGGAATGTACTAGCTGAGCATGTCACAACTCAAAAACTCTGGAAATTTGGGATTTGACAGAGTTAACAAGTTGTATTTATAAAACTTTTTCCTTGTAGTAAACTCATTCAATGTAACGAGGAGCGAGGGAGCGGACGCATGTGTGGAGGTAAGCGACTTTTATTGAGGGCAAATCCAGGGTCGTGGTCAAAACAGTCCAAGGTCATTGAGCCAATACGGAGAGATCGTGGGGCAGACATGACAAAACTGGAATGCAATCAATAACACAGAGAAACAAAGCAAACATCAAACACAGACCAATACAAAGACCAGCAAACACAAGGGGCAAATACAGGGCTTAAATACACAGGGAAAATGAGGGACAGGTGAAAACAATCAGTGGAGCAGGGGCGGAGTTACAAAACAGGGGGCTGGACTAAACCAAAACAAACGGACAGGACTGGGATGGGCCAATCGTGACATTCAGATGCGCCCTCAGTCTCAAATGGACGAGTCGGAGACTGCGGGTCAGTCAGTTTTTACTGCAGTATAGGCATCCTTCCTTGAAACAAAATAATCTGTGCAGAGCAGTTCAACATCCTTCCTGTGCCAACAGCTAATATGCGTCTCCTAAGTGTCCACTTTTAAGGCTTTTCTTGGCTGGTTCTGACCTGAATGGAAAAGGAAGGAGCAGAGCCAGAGAGAGATAAAGAGATAGAGTGAGAACGCTTAACACTGCATGAATTAGTGAGTTGCTCAGGAGGAATGAGGCCCAAACATTAGGGCAAAACCTAGCACAGCTAGCTACACTTAGAGCAGGCGCTTTGTTATTTCTTCAGTCCATGTTGTCCTTAATTCATGGCCTTGACCTGAAATTGGCACCAACTTCACCACAAGACGTCCTGGATGCACGTCTGTTTTCATAACATGCTCCTGACGTTACGAGAATTTGTTCGACTCTCTCCAGAAGCAACGTTGGCCTCGACAGAACCACAACTGTTGGCCCGCTCCCGCTGGCTCTGCCTCTCCAAGGTTACATTTAGATTACATTAGAATTCATTACGGCTTTCTTCTTCTCGCCTTTTGTTATGGAAATGCTGCAGTGCCAAGAGTGAAGACAGCAACAGGAAGAAATATTAACATAATGGGTTTGAAATTATAGATGCAGTTTCAAGAGCCGCACGTATTTATATAGAAATGGTCGTGCGCTGTGCACAAAATTATAATGCAGTTGTTAGGAGCACACACTTTGGCTGGTGTAAATGTGTTTGCACACACATATTACATTTACATTTACATATAGGCACATACGTTCATGGACACATGCATAGCATGCACACGCGCAGGCGGCTCATGGTGGGAGAACAGGCTTCATTGTGTCAGCCTGCTGTGTTGAGTGACTGCAGTGTGTGCTGGCCAACAGCTGCTCCAGACTAACCCAAACTTCTTTCTACTAACCCCCCTCATCTTTCTTTTTTGTCATGTTTTTTTTGTTTTGTTTTTCTCTCTGTCCTTCCCTTCACTTATGACACATGGTATAACACATACATGCACATACAGACTACAGGCCAAACATTTGGAAGCAGTATTAACTGTGTGAAAGCAAACGTGGAAAGAGTTATAGTACACAAATATGTTTATTTTTATGGTACAAAAGGCTTTGAAAGAAGTAATGTCCAACAAATTGAGTATTGAGTATGTGCTGGTTTTTAACCTCTGCTAAGGTTATTATTTTGCATAATTTCATAGCTGCAGGGGTGTGTGAGAGCAAAGGTGTCTGTCTTGTCCAGCACTGGATTATTGGAAATTAAGTTTTTTAACCAATATCATTGATTATCAAGCAATAATTTATATGTGTTGGTTAACAGTTAATCAGTTAATATCCCTGTATGGAGGCTTTATGTTGTGGAGTCTCTTTGAGCTTTGAGCTCACACATTTCATTTACAGAAAAGCTTTGTTTATAAATAATTAAACAATAAATGCAAAGGACTTTTATTAACACAGATAGTGAAAACTTTCCCCAGATACTATGCAAGAGCACATCACTGCACACTAATGGAATTTTGCTTTAGTTAAATTAGATGTGAAAAAAAAACACGTTGTGTTGGGAAACTGACTCAATTGAAACATGTAAAATGAAATTTATTTCTGACATGAAGTGTACAAATCACATGTGTTTCCATAAGACCCTGCTTAGCACTTAAACACACCTGCTGAAGCTTTATCACCTAGCTTTGCAGCTGTCCCTACCCCATTACTTTTTTATCAGCTGCTAACATGTCCATACATCTGCCTCAGTGAGAGTTAGCCTGCAATAATATTAACCCCTCACGAGCACTCTGGGAAATGTAGTCTCACTTATCAGCGACCACCATTCATTTCCCTGGCAAGGCACCGTGTCAAAGACTACACTGGGGAGCTGGGGCAATGACATAGTGTCATCTGGCAGCAAGGCGGTTTGTCTTCTAATAATGCAGTCTGAGGCTTTTGAGCCTGGTGTCTGTAAGATGCTGAGACCCATCAGCCCCTCTATATAATGCTGCCATTGAAGAGCTGAGTCAGTGTTTGAGTGTTTGGAGTGTTTTCAGTAATGTAAATGTGTTTGAAGGTAGTATATTGATAAAATAATTAGAAATGTAAGATGAATCCAGAATGTGGATCAGAACTGTAGGCGTTTTTCTGTGTGTGCCTGGCCTCCAACAGGTTTGTTTGTTAGCAGGCTGGACTGCAGCGCGGATGTGCTGGACTCATTACTTGGGACCACCTGTTTATCCTGGGGCACAGAGAGAGAGGGAGGGAGGAAGAAAGGGACTGTTCCCTGCGGTCAACTTTCATATGTGGTGTTGAGTGACACTGTATGGGTGTGTGTAAACAGGGGCTGAATGTTGCCCACACTCTCACTTATGGGTTAACAGTTTAAGCACATAAAAAGCATGAACGTTCTTCTGTCAGTGAAGTTGTCAACATTGCAAGTGATCCTAAAAAGCATTATTGGAAAATGTAATTTGAAAAGATAAGTTGATTTACCAAGTTAAGAGCTAGGACATTTTAAGTAAGAGCTAGTACCTTTTCTTACACTGACTTTGATACTGAGAGAATGGAGGTACAATCGAAGCCACAGTAGTGGAGATGGTAATGAGGATGGCATGAACCTAAACATGCCTTTTAAAAAGAAATTAAAATAAAAAACGAAACGTGTAATTTGGCCAGGGGTGTTCAAAAGTAAATAAAAGTAAAGAAAATAACTTGACAGAAATTATATATGGTAGTAAATAGATAATTGCAATATATTAATTAAATATCTTTTTAGTTTTAGTTTTTTGTTATTGTTTCCAAACTACTTAAAATATGGAATATTACATTTGAACATGGTGTCTTGTTTATAATTTTGGAGAGTCTGTACACCATCAAACATGTAAAAAGCATGAGGTGAAAGTTTTTTCTTTTTTCTTCTTCATTTTTAAAAACTGGAAATGTGAAACCTTTCTTTTTGCTTACTGAGGTTAAGATTTAGCATTAGCTTTAGTCAGAAAATTCTAACTTGTAGATCATGTAAATGTAATATATACAGGACATGTGTGAGACCCCACATCCTGACACTGAATAAAAACAAGCATGTATGTGTGAGTGTGTTATACATCAGGCAGAAGTGACTGTTCAGACAACAGCAGTGCTGTTGGTCAGTAATGCCTGAATGCGTACCTTTGTTGAGGGAGCTCATGGGGTCTGGGTGAGGGGGACAGGTGGAGCTCCACTCTGTTACAACCAAAGTCATGACATTTAGCGTGGCTATACATCATATGCGCGCACACATGCACAAACACAAAGCAGGATCTTAAGTATTATTCCACCCTTCTCATTACTCAAACCCTGGGTCTGCTTATCCATCTTAAAACTGTCTCTTACTTCATTCTCCCTTGAATAAGTGTCACAGGGAAATAAAAGAAAGCCTTTCTGCTCGCGTGGTCAGGAGTTAACATTGATATTCACATAGCAACACAATAGAGGACGATTCTGAGCTTAAAATAATAGTTTGATGAAACTTCCAGTTGACACAGCTTTGCCCTTACTACCAATGAGGTTGATGAGCTAAGATATATTTGGTTTTTGAAGTTTGCATCTGCACTTTAGTTGGAGTGCTGGAGTGATGAGGCTAATGTAGCTAAAAACAATAGAAGTTTATACACACACTTAAGCATTGTTTAAATTCCATGCTTGATTAATAACATTTGCCTCAAACTGTCTTTCGTTTGAGTTTCAGTGTTTCAATGACTTGTAGCTACAGTACAAAACTACAGATGCAAACATGATTGACTACAAACGTACATTTCCACAAAACTAATACTAAAAATATTGTATCAAGTTCCATTACTGATAGCTGATGTCTGTTTTATTAACGATCAACAGATGATACTGATGTAAAGAAATGGTGAGACAAAAAGAGAGTAAAAAAACATACATTTCATGTCACGAAAGGCCCCATGAGTCTCGTGACCTCTGGCACAGGGTATTATATATCTCTGTGTGTGCGTTTGATGGCTTCCAGGTGCACTTTACTGTCTCATAGGAACACATGTTACACAATTCAGAGTTGTCATAATCAGACACAGAATAGCCGAAAATGTACAAATGCAACAGTAGAAGTAAATAAATAAAACCAACCAAACAGAAAAACTGCTGCAGTCTGGCAGTGGTCTGGCCATTGCAGCAATTCTGCCCTTGTATGCTGGGTGGCCGGCAGGAGGATGCGTGTGCAGAGTGGTGAGGGGCATTGTGGGTCAGTGGACAAAATGAGCAGCGTCTCCGGAGCCCACTCTCCGTCTGCTACTTACACTGCAGTGTGTGTGTGTAAAATGTATAACTGCTACTGACAACTGTGTATTTGGTGATGCAGTTTCCAGCATGTTTGTTTGGCTATGAGAAGAATTGAACAGTGAAATGAGTTACTCAACAAATAACTCACTTGACTCTTGAAGTGTGAGTATGTGTGTGTATGAGTAGAGCGTGCATGTGAGGTGAGAAACAGATAAATATATCAAGTGTTTGGTGTTTGTTGATTGATAATTGTTCAAACACAGATTTTTCACAGGATACATTGCTCTTTCGTAAAGACAACACGTACTACTGCAGATCATTGTTGTGAGATTGCTTTTTGCAATACTGATATGTGGCTGGAATGAATACATGGCGTTTTATAAATCATGAAAACTTTCACTGTGGACTGTGGACCTAAATAACATTTGGATATTTCAGATGATGAGCATCAGTCATGGCCCAAAGTGGAAGGTTGGATAGAAGTACCTGTAGATTTGATCATGTCTGAAATCTTGATGTCCAAGAGTGGAGCTTGGTTTTCTTCAGTCTCTCAAGAAAAAGTTTTATAAAATATTAACACTTTTCTCAACAAATAAACACAAACTACACAAATAAATAGATTTTGAAAATGTGTCTTGGGTGCCTAAGACTTTTGCACAGTACTGTATATCTTTTAATTACAGTTATGGAAACTTTTTTTCATGTATTTTCCTTTGCCTTTTTTTTTCTTTATGCAAGTAGATATCTCATATTTAATATTCTCAGAAATATCTCCTTTAAACTCAGTGGCTGATTTGATTTATAAATGTGGTCTGGTGGTCTCTGTGAGAGTGGCTCATACAATAGCTCACTGTAATGCTTAAGTCTTCCTGTGTCAACCTCACAGCTGCGCTGACTGAGGTTAGTCTCAGAGATAAGCTTCAGAAGACACACGCACGTCCGCTGCACCAGTTGGTCCTGCTGCACACACTCCTGACCGTCTGTCATCCACCCATGACAAATGCGCACACACACACATGCAGGTTTGTTTTGTAATGGAAGGACGTGTGTCTCATATAGTTACACACGCACGTACACACACATCGTATATGTGGTAAAAGGCACTTAAAATCAGGATCGCTGTTGGTGTTGATTTTGTAGTTTGCTTATTTTTTATCCTACATGTTCAAGATATTTTCATTTTGAAAAATATATAAAAACATTCACATGTGCCTATTAATATCTTCATTGTTCAGCTTTTACTTCAAACTCTCACAGAACAGTATCACGTCTGGATATGTACGTTCCGGTGTTATCTATTATGAATAAAAGGCGTGTTGTGTTGGTTTCCAGCTGCTCCTGTCCTCCGGAGATGACAGGAATCAATATTCCTCCTATCTGACCCTTATCTGCTTTCCACTGGAGCCAATTAATGGCCCACTTTGAACACCCCACTGTTGTGTCTGAGCAGAGGAAAAAAAGAAAAGCCTTCCTTCAGCTGTACGAGAAGTCAATAAAAGCCCATATTTCATGCTTCAATTGGGCTTTTCAATGCATGCCAAATGTCTATATAGTTTGAAAATCAAATCTGAACATTCTGTCTGATTTCTGCAGGTGACCCAGGTGCCCATCGAATCGTGTGAGCAGTATGGGACGTGCCGCGAGTGTCTGAGCTCCGGAGACCCGCACTGCGGCTGGTGTGTGCTACACAACATGTAAGTGCCTCAATAACAATAACTATTATTATTATTGCTTATTGACTGTGTTCACTGCATGTTTTATGGTACTTAGCTTGTTTGCTTGTTGTGTTATGTGTCATAGCTTTCTTTGCTGTTAAAGAAACAGTAAGTTTTGTGTTTGGGACTTCCATAAGGGACTCTGAATAACCCCCAGCAAAGAGCAGGGTCCATGACTACCACCTGGTGGTTCATGTGCATAACTGCAGCCAAATACATCAGCTTTAGTCTTCAATGCCTTGTCGTATTGCAATGCATTTCTACTTAAAATACTTCAGTTCACCTCAGTCCATATTGATTTGCATAGCTCTTCTTTATAATAAGCGTTATCAGAAAGCAGTTTTACAGACCCCTAATAAGCAAACCAAGGATGGCTGTGGCAGGAAAAACTCTGTGAGAGCATGAGAAGAACCAAGACTCAAAAGGAGGCCCCATCCTCACAAATAGTTAATGATGGAGTAAACCAAATAAGGAGATTACAAAGAGGAAAGACTGAAGAGGTTAGTAGTTAGATAGATTCAGATGTTAAGAAAACAAGACAGATAAACGCTAAGAACAGCTGAATTCAGAGTATGTATCACCTTTCTCTGCTGGCAGACGTATTTTTGTGTGACGGTTGCCTTTCCGTTCCTTTACAACACACAGAAGACAGCTTTATCCTAATAGGGCTGTCAGCTCGATCTACTAGCATTTTCCTAATGGTGGCAGCTCCATGAAAAAATGCACTTAAAGTAATTTACATGGCCCCCATGGCGGGACAGGGACAAATAATACCCCGAGCGCAAGGTAATTCAGCTGCTCTCTCTTCAGCATGGCTTTCGAGGCAGCCCAGACCCCCACCATTGCTAGCAGAGAGCATGCCAGAACAGGAGCATTAAGTGCTATTAGCCTCAGTGTGTTTTAATCTACATCACCCTTATCAGATTGTGAAATGTATTGTTCAGGAGCATTTGGTTGCATGATGGGGAAGGGCGAAAGTTCAGGGTGTTGCTTTCATGCTTTGTCAGGACGTCCCATTAAAAGCATGTTCATTAAAGTAAACAAATTTTTTACAACTACATATCAGTTGAGCTGTTGCCGTAGCCGACACTGACTTAAGTAGTGCAAAGATATACTTTGACGTTAACATTTGTTTCTAACTAGTAGCTTTTGTGAAACAGCTGCATCTACGAGAAATGCACAAACCATTTTGGCCAAAAATGGTTGAAGGTGGTGGTTTTGGTTTGTGACCTAAAGAGAGAAAAAGCAAAACATGTTGGCTTGCAAAAAAACAATTATTTTATTTATTAAATACTTGAACAGTCATTTGAATGATAATGAAAACATGAAACAGTGATGAAATCTGTGCCAGTCAGCACAGACCCGTCCAAACTATATAATAAACATATATAATAAAATATATAATAAAACAATAATAAAAGAGTATTTTCTGTATAACCTTGTAGTTTAGAGAGTTTAGTTTTGCTAGGACTTTGCATTGTCTATTTATGATCGGATCACCCCATTTGTGTGCAAGTGCCAGGTGTGAATGGGTCTACAGTATCTGTAAATCTGTTTGGATTCACACATGCTCACATGCACACACATGCACTGTGAACACTCTCACCTGTCACAGTGTAAGGCTGTATGGCACACATACCCTGTGAGTCAACAGTGAAACACACATCATCAGTATTATAGAATCCTGTACTGTCAATAGTGAAGCAGCTTTACAGTGACTGGATCTTCCTCTTCATCACAGCAGTAAAGTTATATGACTATTCTCTCTCCCACTTCTTCATTTTTCTCTTCACTTCCCTTTTCTTTCTATCCCCTCTCCTCCTCTTCTCTCTCTTCCCTGCATGGTATCATTCTCTCGGCCCAGCTGTGGCCACAGTGGGCACACTTTCCACAATCAGTGTTGACTTGATGAAATTAAGCTTCTCTCTCTCTCTCTCTCTCTCTCTCTCTCTCTCTCTCTCCTTCCCTCTCCTTGCTCATGTTTGCTCATTTCTTGCTCGCCCAGGCCCCCCAGGAGCCTCTTCCTCCATATATATATGGAGAGGGAGAGAGAGAGAGGGAGAATGGCAGAGAAAGAAGAAAGAAAGCAAGAAAGTGAAAGTTAGGGAGAGAGGGGGAGAGAGAGTGATAGAAAAAAATGAGAGAAAACAGGAAAAGAGAGTTGCAGAGAGAAGGGAAGAGACAGAGTGAGTGCCAGAAAAATAGAAGGAGGAAAGACAAAGAGAGAGAGAGAGAAAGAAAGATGGAGATAACTTTCCATGCATAATCATCCACGCCTTTGATCACTGTTTTGCAGATGCTATGAATGGGTCTCTCTCTCTCTCTCTCTCTCTCTCTGTCTCTGTCTCTCCCTGTTCTTGCTGTATTCTCCACTCCTCGATAGCAACTAGGCTGGGTTAGGCTGCATAATTAGGAACATGGCAGCACATTAGCATGATCCAGCTCCATTGCTGAGCTGAAGGAGGTGGTCAGGACCCTCTCTCTTTCTCTGTCTTTCTCTCTCTCTCTCCAACACCTCTCCACCCCCACCCCCTTCGCCTCAGAGTGGTGCGATCTGCTGACGGCCCCTCTAATTACCGGCAGCTGCCGGCTGCCGAGTGAAAGGCAAACAGAGAAGAAGAAAAAGAGAAAGAGAGCGGAGAAGAGGGAGTTAGGCAGAGAAGCGAGTTTGATTTGGCCCTGCCGGGGGGCCACACAAAAAGCGACCGCCGTTTAGATCACAGGACGCAAAAACAACCTTTCTGTCTGAAGCACACTCAAAGCTGGTGGGTGTGGATAAGAGTGCCGAGTGCACGCTTGGACTACGGCCTGCATTATGCACACACACTCCTTCCCAGAGTTTCAGCTGAAGGCTACATTCACATTATGGCTCTGAAGTGGCACAGTTCCTATTTTTTGCCTAAACATGACATGGATTAGATTTTCACAGTGCAGTGTGAACACAAAAACCTGATCTTTTTTTAACCTTTTAATCAGATTTGAGCCACTTTTATAAAAGATCACAGATTGGATACATATCTGAATATTGGTGTCAATTATAAATGGTATAATGATATTCAGTACAAGTACGGTATTGTGCAAAACTCAATCTTTTTCCATAACTGCCACTAAGTAAATTTTTCAGTGTCAGGAAAATGAGCATGAGACATATTTAACAGAAAAGTACATGGAAGTCTCAATCATTAAATATAAGAACGATTTTGCAGTATTTACGTTGTCCACTCTTTGCCTTTATTATAGCCATCATTCTTTTCCAAGCTTTTTAAAAATCAAGTTCAGTTCAGTCTGAGAAAGTGGCTGCATTTCTGCTTTTCACAATCCATGTAATCCCAAATTAAGACTTGTCAATTCATAAACTTTACATCTAATTTACAGAGTTTTGGTGCTCTTGTGCAAATTTCCAACTCCAGCTCATCCCAAAGGTACCTCTGCCTTAATGTGATTGGTCCATTGCATGAAGCTAACAGTGCTTAGATGTACATAGAGACAGTATGTTTGGGGGTAGTTTAATTTTAGTCATTTGAAGTATGCTGCCAGCATAAATGGATTTTCAGTGATGACTCTCAGTTTGTCATTACATTTGAATGCTTGTTTGCTGTTAGGACAGAGTGTGAACCACAGAGAAACAGCACTTATCCTCCTTATTTTGGCTTTTCTTGGGCTCTAGAAGGATAGATGGAGGATGCAGAGCAGGAAGTGGAGCGAGAAGGCGAGAAAGAGAGAAAGGAAGTGAATGGGGGGGGCAAAAGTTTGCTGCCAGATTTGGCCGGATTAATCGCCAGTAGAGAACGCTAATCCTAGAGAAGATCTGATTGGCCGAGCTCCAGCAGGGTCTGGGTCACCGGGGTTCCTTTTATATCTGTTGTCATGCAGTAGCTCTGGGTCGCTGTATGGAAGAAGGCAGAGTTTGTGGCTGAAGAGGCTGTTTTATGACTGTGAGTGTGGAGGAGATGTGTATAAGAGCAGAGGATGGGTTATACGTGATTATGCAATGTGTGTCTGTGTCTGTGTGTGTGTCCGGTTGTGAGCTGGCGTTGTGTTTGCATGGCCACTGCAGGCGATCCAGAGATGAGACGATTCTCACAGCAGGAAGAAGCCTTTGATCTCTGCTGTGGGGAGACACACATATACACATTCATCCATCTCTCTCTCTCTCTCTCTCTCTCTCTCTCTCTGTCCCTTTTTCTCTCTCTGTGCTTTTCTGTTTTCCAGTAAGTAATTCCTTTCCATCTTTCTCCTAATCTATTCCTTGTATTCTTCTGTGTACCCCTTCTTCCCCTCTTAGCCCACCACTAATATCTAACTTTCTCTGAGCTTGACTCTCCCATTTTCCTCTTTGTTTCTCTTGCTATTTCTCTCTACATCTCTTTCCCTCTCTGCCTTTCTCTTTTCCCTGACTTTCCATCTTTCCCTCTGTCTTTCTCTCTGTCATTCACATTCTCACTCTTTCCTTCCCTCTCTTCCATTCTGTTTTACCTCTCTTTTCCTTTCTCCCTTTCCCTCCTCTCTTTCTCTCTCTCTCTCTCTCTCTCTCTCTCTCTCTCTCTCTCTCTCTCTGTCTCTCTCTCTCTCTTTCTCTCTCTTTCTCTCTATCTGTTGCTCTCACTTTCTCTCCTAATCTACCTGACTCTCTCTTTCTCTAACTCACTCTCTCTCTCCCTCTCTCTCTCTCTCTCTCTCTCTCTCTCTCTCTCTCTCTCTCTCTCTCTCTCTTCTCATTTTTCACTCACTCTTGTCTCTCTCTCTTTCTGTCCTTTTTATTCCTTTCATCAATCTAAAGTTTCTCCTTAAAGAAAATGTACCTTTCACCTAAAATGACACGATACCTACACCCACGATGCAATGCTTTATGATAGAACTCTATTGATCGACCACTGCTGACAGCTGGAACCCGAATAAGTGAAGCACATTCGCTTTACGAGTCTGATAGGGCCGAGTATAAAATCAACCCTGAAATATCCAGTGCAACCGTATTCATAACCTCAAATCAACATTTACATAAACACTTAAACTACCATCAATACACAGCTAATCAGAAGGGATTGGATTCATCAGCTCTTCGGTGGCCGTCCAGCATCCATATCTAAGTAGTACTAATCACTACGATAATAATAACTGTAATGCCAAAGTGATTACAGTTCAGTCTGCACCATGTCCATATTGACCGTTGATCATGTGGGTCTGTGTTAGCATACAGCCGGACCCTTAGACTGCACCTATCAGTTTGCCAAATGGGCTTCTAATTGCATATCGATCTCCAGCATAGACGGCACAGCGTGTTGGTGCATGAGGCTGTGCGGTCCGCACTCCCTCAGACAGGATTGATATTAATGATGGAATATTTGCGACTGGGACGGGCGAGAGAGGAGACGGATCTGAGAGGAGCAAGAGGTGTCATGTTCTACTTCTCGGTTCAGTCTGTTTTTAGATGGATATACTGGAAAAAATTGAATTACTGGCAAAAACACTGATTTAATGATGGGAGACCTGTGATTCACCTCTGTTCTCACACCTGCTTTCCCTCCTCTCTTCTCCTCCTCTCTACTCAAACTTGCTTTACCCTCCTCTCTTCTTTTCCTCTCTACCCAAACCTACTATTCCCTCACCTCTCCTATTTTGCTTTTCTCAAACTCCCTTTTCTGTCTTCTTTGTTTGCATCTTCTCTTCTTTTCTCTGCTCTTATTTTATCTTATATTCTCTCACCACCTGCTAAGCTGTCTCTTCTTCAGTCTTGAGCCTCAGGAATCCTGCCTGTGTGTAACATTTCTCCTCTTCTTGGCTGTTTGTAAAATGTCTCCCAGACCAACCCCCCCCCCCCCATTCCGTACACATCACACACCTGAGGTGGCCTGTGCTCAATCAGGCTGCCACATCACAAGCCTTTCAGCACTACTGGGATCTGGATGGGATGGGGGGAAAAGGAGAAAGGAAAGGATTTTTTCTAGTGTCCATCTACCCTTGTCAAAACCGTGTGTGTGTGTGTGTGTGTGTGTGTGTGTGTGTGTGTGTGTGAGTGAAAGGACAGTGTAATTGCCTGGCTGAAACACAGGGCTTAAAGCAGGTAGTGGATGAGAGCCCAAAGGTTAGCCCGCCACCTCCATTACCTTCTCTTGTCAGACACACAGACACGCATACACACTCACATATACACACACAGGACAGCGAGATAAGAGCACACACACATTTTAACATTTTAAATAAAAAAATATATATATATCCAAAAGCATTTGATTTTACAGACAAGACAGGGCTACAATTTTTGGGGCTTAACACAAAACATGTTCATGTGTGCCCTTATCTGTCCTGCATTCTCAGACTGCTTATCACAGCGTTCAGTTGCACCTAAACGTAAGTGTTAGTATAATGACAAATCTGAGCACAATGTGTGACTTTACTGAAAGGTTGCTTGGTTTCTTTTTGTTTGTTTTTTTTGCTCAGGAGAAAGATCCGAGCAGCAGGTGGCTTAAGCATATGGACCTCATTATCTAGGAGAAACTATATTAAGGAGATTTAATTTTTTATTTTTCTTTCTCAAAGATAACAAATTAAGCCAACTTAATGCTTTCTAGCTAATGCTAAACGTTCAGCCTCAAGGGTCTCATGAAGACAACAGATAAAGAGGCATGTCATATTGTCACAGCAAATAGATTTGAATGGAATATTTTGGATTCTATATTTTTTTCCCCAATTTCTCCCAAAATTAGTCATGGCCAAAGCCACTGCATCTTCTAAATTGCCACTAATACATTATTATTGAGCAGCTTGACACACTTGGAGGAAAACAATAACTGCTAGCTCTGTTACATCAGCTAACAGATTCCCACAATGGCTAGCACTGCACTGAGCGATGAAGGGAGAGGGAGAGTCATCTTACCCACCCAGAGAGAGTGAGGCCAATTATGCTTTCTTGGACTCCCAGAAATGGATGGCTGTGGCATCGCCGGGGATTAGCCATGCTATCATCTGACAATAGGGGCAATGCTTATTTGTTAATTTTAGAGACATTTCATTTAATGAAATGTATATTTTTGACCAGACTGCTGGCATGATTGGAAGTCCTGTGCACTAACAAGCATCTCTGTGGATGGATTCTTTATCTGTACTCCCTTTCTCTAGCTGTTTTTGTGTAGGTGTGTATTCATTATAAATTGTGTGTGTGTGCAGTCTGTACCTGTAAAAGCATTCCACACAGCGTTTTAGATGGCCCTGGGCCGCCACAAGGCAGACAAAGCCCGAGTTAGCCAGACAGACAGATGTACAGGGCCAGACAGACTGACACACAGAGACAGGTGGGGTGGGCACATACTTCAATTAATGAGAGAAAAAGAGAGGAGGATCTCTAACCACACACACACACACACACACATAATGACCATCTATCAGCACCATGGCAACCACAGCATCCCCATCCCCTCTACACTGCCAAAATAAAAATCAATGCTTTGGCAGCTTAGTTTCAATGCGCGCACACACACACACACACACACACACACACACACACATTTTCAGATGGTATTCACAAGCCATCGTAGACATCTGAAAGCGCATTAAGTGTCATTTTCCCTCGAGCATTAGGGATGTAAAAGAGATGCTGCAAAATGCAAGTCGACATGCTCCCTGTCAGAAAGGCCTGGGCGAGAGAAAAAGAGCAAAAAAGGAAACGGGAGTAAAGGAGAGAGGGTGCAACTGAGCGAAAGTCAAAAACAAAGAGAGGCTTGATGAAGCATAAGCATACAATTCCCATACACATCAATGCAAAACAAAAGTGATTACAAAATGTGTGCTCTTAAACAGTGCTCTGGTGGAATGTACAGGTCTGCACAAGCTTGATTATTATTATTGATGTTCACACCCACATGCTTCAACATTCACCTGCGCCTGCAAAATGTGTACTTCCTACATACACCTGCCCACCAGACCTAGCACCATTATGGCCCCCACCCACCATCTTCAACCATATGTAAAGCCTGCACCTGGCTATTTCAGCCATATCAACCTTTGTCGAGGATGGTCATGCAACCGTCATAACATGGTGGAACAGCCTTGTTGTACCTCCACACATCCAGTCATAAAAGTAAACATTTGAATGTTAAAAGGTAGAAAAAATGACTTTGTGTATGTTAAGGCTAAACAAAACCTTGAGATGAGCACATGACAGCCCTGCCAAACAGCTCGGCTTTGCTACTTTTTATCTGAATCAACGTCATGTTTTATATGTTCTATGTGTATCAACATTGTTATGTGGTATGCCACAGGTTGAAGGGGCCAAAATAAACACCCAGTAATTTTCCAGTTATTCAATCAACTTGCAACAGAGAATCTAAATGACTGACTCTAACAAATTCATATATTGCCAAATATTTTGAACATAACAGTAATACATATGTAGTACATATTTTCACATTTTCTTGCCAGAAGCTGAACAGTGTACACACCCCCACAAGTGACAACAAGAGCATCGTCAAACACACCCACAAGAGACAAACTAGAGGCAACATTAGCATGTTAACTTATGGTTAGGAGTCTTTCCCAAATCAGCCTACAACGGTTGACAAAATCTGCCACAGAGGGATTTGCCATTTACTAAGTACTTACTAGACATATGTGAGTTATAATAATCTTTTGGGGGTCCACATTATCTCACAAAACTTGATGTAGTGAATTCTTAACACCCCTGCTGACATTGTTGGAGTGTTGTTCAAAATAACCATAACATAAAATGTGATGCTTTCCTAATGAGATGTTGTGCAGCACTTTTATTGATCCTACAATAGATACGTCATTGTGTTTTATTGCCTAACTATGCCAATTCTGGGCACAACACAGCATCAACAGCAGTTCCAGGGTCTGTTGAGGGTTGGGTGCCTTGTCCGAAGGTGCAACCATGAAAACCCTTCTGGGATTTAAACCCAAAACCTTCCAGTTGCTAGCTTCCCTCTCCTACTACTAGGGTATCAGCCACTGGCAATATATAAGGGGTTATCAGGGATTTATTGGTGGGATTTCCTGTGCTGTGGTGATGTTGAGTAGAAATCTAGAGTGGGTACAAGAGCAATGATCTAAGCCAACCCGCTGCATGTAATCCCAGGGTGAGGCTGAATTAGCGGTACCTCACAGAAACAGATACTGAACAATAGCTGAAGTGATATAAAATATGCATTGCCCAGTAGGGCACCTCGTGAGGCCGAAAGGACAGGGTCTTTGCCCCCCGAGTCTGTCTGTGCTTAAAAATAAAGCTTCCACAGACAGTTCTTTGGAGTGATGCTGTTACAGGGCCACTTTTGGCTCTCTAAACACCTAAAGAACCTTTCAGTGAATGGTTCTACAAAAGAATCCTCTAACAGTTTTCAAGCTAACCTCTATATGCTGAGCCTGTACCAAACAGACAGCTACTACAGAAATGGTTAAGATATTTCCATGTACTTGATTCAAAACACACTTATAATAGAAGCCAATGAGCAGCACTTCTTGCACCTTTATTTTTAACCATGTACCATAAAATTACATTTAGATACTACAGAACTCAGGTCGTATTGTAACCATTAGGCTATTTGCTTATCAAATAGTAGTGCTCCTTGCTGTCTTACATGGCCTGCTTCCATTCTCTCTTACAGCACATGCTCAAATTACCTTTAATGTGTTTTTCTGCTGCTGCAAACTCCAAGTTGAACCTTTCACTGTGAGAAGTACTCTAGAGACCGAGGATCATTTGAACCCTAAAAGAGTGCTATTTTTTTTATTCCCATTCGCTGTCTCACATGAAGAGCTACAAGAACTGTAAAAACGTTAGCTACTGATCTGAAGTCAGATTCCTTATTAAAAGATTCCACTGAGACCTCCATATTACTCCCAGGAGTGTTACTTTATCTTACCTCTCATACAATCAGCAGTACATTCAGAGCTTTCTCTCTGTGTTTCCATTAAGTCATTCAGATCTGCCCCCTGTCTTGTTGGACCATAAACCACTGTAAAATGTATCAAAATGTGGAATTGAAGCTGTCTGTGTGCTACTGTGTTTTCTATGACTATATGAAAGAAGCACAATGCTGCCTTTGTTGTTGTATGCACTGCAATAGTGATTTTGATTATATATCTACATGCTGAAGTTGTAAAAAATGTTGTTCCATGCTTTCTAGCAAAACTTCTGTAAACAGCAATGGCACATGGCCAATGACAGCATGCATCCATGTAAACGTTAACTGGCATAGCAGTAGTGGGTAGACGCCTGCAGGCTGATAGTGTTTGCCACTATTTTATCCTGAGACATGTTTTAAAAATAAGCTAATATTGTTTTAATATTGTGTTTTTGTTTAGGTTTGATTTTGCTATACATGGACTTCCAAGTACAACTAAAGCCTGTGTTCTTGAAAAATTCAGGAACAAAAATGGAATAAGAATTCAGTTTATTCCACTGCTGTGACTGATGTCATAAGTTTGGATATTTGATATTTGTTTTATAAGAGTGACAATTAAATGTGACTAAAGTGTGTAAAAATATTCCTGGTAGACTTGCAGACACAATAAAAATCTGTTTTTTACTTATGAAAATAAATGACAACTGATGCAGAAGAATGGGTTAAATATAGCTGCATTTTTGCCATGGCTTTGAAGGGTTAATCAGCGTGCTTTGTCTAGGTGAATATGAGGCCAGTAGTTATGAGCGCTGCTGGTAGATATGCTGATTGAGGCAAATGTGCATCAAGTACCATGGACAGCGGTCTTTCCTCAGCTTAGCATGAGTCCAATAGAAGAAGATTGCATAACCTTTAGTACTGCATATTGTGTGATGGAATGAATGACAATAATAAACCATAATAAGAAAACAGACTATTCACTGCTAATATCCTTTATTTCTTTTATGTCCACAGAGTTAAATGAACTGTGTAGAGTATATTGTAATAGAGTATATAATAATAGAGTATATTGATGAGTTATTTTCTCTTTCTCTTCCTCTCCATAGGTGTTCTCAGAGAGACAGATGTGAACGGGCCAATGAACCCTACCGTTTTGCAGCCACCCTGAACCAGTGCATAAAGGCCACCGTATACCCTGACAGCATTGCAGTTTCTGAACCCGGTGTACCAGTAAGTCACAAATTTTGGTACCATTTTGGGGCATCAAGTGCAGGTTATTCATTTTTCAGCAACAGGATGAAAACTAAAAACATGTTCAACAGGAACATAAAGGAGCTTCAATAAATAAATATAGTCTCAGTTTTTTCTGTATTTAGTTTGTCCATCCTTTGCCTTTATTACAGCTTCCATGCTTTTCTGGAAACATGATTTAATTATTTGCAAAGAAATCTAAAAATTATATTTATCTATGATTCTTGCAGGTACATCCAAAGTCCAGGCTTAGATGTTGGTTGCATTTTCTTATTCTCATTGTCCATATAATCTCAATAGCAAATTTAGACTCTTTAGACTTTCCTCAGACTTTTCTCTTTTTTATGCAAGTGAATTATTTTATATCTAATCTATTTAATCTTGCTTCATGTTTTACATCATTTTAGATACATGTAAAAAAATCTGCAAGGCAGCTAAGTATGTTTGGGTAGTTTGTTGTGTAAATGTCAGTGTTTATTTAAAGTGAAACAATGTCAGTGAGAGCTTTGGGAACCTCTTTTGTTGGGAGGACACAACTGTAAGACACTGGTTTTAAGATTTGAAAGAAGGAAGAGTTGAAGTGGCAGTTGGGTGCAAAAAAAAGGCTTTTGTATAATTTTCTGTTAAATATTTTTTACCTATTTTTCCTGAGCAATGAATAACTTTTGCTCAATGGTTGTTTTGACTGGAAATCGCATAAATAAAAGAGTGTTCCATTTTCCAGTGTAGTTCAGCTCAAATGAATTTTGAGGAAGGTTTAGTGAATCTGAGAGAACGCTCTCTCTACACTCACAGTCAGCTTTTTAAATGCACAAAAACATAGATGTGGAATCTGTTGCTTTCTCTGGTGACTGTAAGCACAAATTGCCTAAATTTGTTCTGTATGGAGATGTGTTGATGTGCTGTTTATCTCACTTGCTTTTCGGTTGAGCGGTAATGCATGGTGTGGGTGGATGGGAGACTGAGCGAGTAGAGGCAAGGTGCATGTGTGGGTGAGATGCCAAAATGTGCATGTGTAGGCTGATGTGGGAGTTTTGTTTGAGGAGAGGCTGGCGTGTGTTCTGTGCCGAGTTGAGGACGGCCAGAGAGAGCGTTCTCTGTCTTTTCTTTTTCTAGCATTCATTAAAGCTTTTATTTTAAACAATCACTCCTTTCTGTCCTTCTATTTCTTTCTCTCTTACATGTGCTTCATCCTGTCTTTCAAGGATATTTCCACTGCCCTTTGTACACACATTTTCCACCGTATTACTATCGCTAAATACCAATCCAATTCACTGCTTACACCTAATGTTAACAATCTTAACCTCAAACCAGAAGGAACTCTTTTTTTATTCATTTGTTACTTCAAATAAAAGCTGAATTTTTGTTAAAGCTAGCCATTTGACTCATTGGGACTAACTAAATGTTCCTACAGCATCTAAATGTTAAAAATTTCAGTCGTCTTGGCATCATTTGGTTCCCACAAACAGCTCAGGCTTGCAGTATCCAAATATCAAACCAAGTTTGTGAAGTACAGAGAGCAGTTTACGGAGGTAACGAGCTGCTCTGTCGCTTTACTCCACCGAGCGACAGCAGCAGGCTCAGTGACGGGAAGCTATTGCCATGACAACAAAGCCCATGCTGCAAAAAGCAGCGAAAAAGAATCAAATTACCTTTATTAAAAATGCTGCTAGCAATTAGCCACCTCTACCCACACACAAATAGCCACAGCGCGGCAGCCATACAGCTAACATGCAGCAAAAAGAGCATAAAAAGCACAACATAAATACAGGCAGGAGCTTCAGGGATTAGCAAGTTAGCAAGATAGAAGCCCAAGTGTAGCATGCCCAGCAAGAGGAGATCATTCCTAGTCCATGACAAAAATGAAACATCTTTTCCTCCTTGCTTTGTTTCATTTTTCCTGAGCTGTAGATCATTGCCTCATTGAATATATATATATATATATATATATATATATATATATATATATATATCAACAGAGCTGGCTTGCATGTGAATCCACATGGCTACCAGATCAAGCAACATCAAGGAAAGCAGATAGGAAAGGATGTTTCATTAAACTGTAGACCTCAAATGATGTGGGCACTTTGTCTACATCTGATGAGACCTTTAAAGTCATGACGTCATTCTGTAACTGGTGGTGTCTTGCCCATATTCCAGGTCTGAGGGGTTACTCTTCATAGGAAAAATGGATGTTTTTTTCAAACATAGCTGTTATCACACCCTATGGTACTCAAAAAGGTTCCAAACTCTGTTGGTGTCACAGGATCTTCTCAAATACGCCTTGTTTTGCAGTTGAAATAGGAACAATTCAACATAAATGCTTCACTGTTGTGAAATGAAATTATGTCACAGTAAAGTAAGTTTACTGTTGTTCTTTAATACATATATTTAATAATATAACAACTTCAGCTACTCAGATTGTAGCAGGTTAAGCATAACATTTGGCAAAGCTTACTGGTTTTCACAGGGAATTTTGTTCTTATAATTTCAGTTCAGTGCACAGCAGTGTTAGCTTGCATAGCAGTAGTACTTTGGTTATTTAATGGCCTCAGAGGATCCATTAAAATTCTGAGGAAAATGTATGCATGGCAAAATGTTTCGGCTTTGAAACATTTTTTATTTAACACGGTGCAGTTTTCAAAAACGGTATTCATTATTTTGCGTCTGCTAAATAAGCTGAGACACAGAGTTCCTTAAATGGGCATGATGCCAACTACACTATGGCAACACAGATTTATTGTTAAGCTTAACTCAAACGCACACCAAGCATGATTTAATGGTTCAAACCATGAGATATGCTGTTAGTTGTATTTAAAATAAAGTTTAAATAATGAAGTTCCAATACACCTTTACTCAGGACTTTCAACATGCTTTTGTCATGGCCACTCTTAAACAATTGCTTAACAGGAGTGACTAAAATGTATTTCTGTTTTGATAACTGATGGGATGCGGGGAGAATATTAAGCCTAATTGCGTTTCAGCTGCATTATTAAACAATGCAGTTTACTAGTTTTATATACTTTATAAAGAAACTCAAAAGCTCTCTCCCAAGCTCTCTCAAAACCTAGGTGGGTAGATGTTTTGGCGCTGGCAGTGTTGTTTGATTATAAACCAGTTTTTCTTTACAAATATTACATTTTACTTTGCTTACCAAAGGCAGGCAAACTTGAACATCACTGGGAGGAATCTAGTCCAAACCTTTCGGCTCGCAATAATCAAATGCCTGGAGTTGAGGAATCGATTCATTTTGGGATTGACTCCCAGCCCTCGCCTACACTTTCTATAGTTCTTTGCTAATATATTGGCCTGTTTGTTGACCATAGATATTCATTTGCTGCTGGCTTATCAGGCTGGAAATTTCATACATAAAACATCTGAATGCATGAATCAGATGCTTGTTCTAGAGAGATTTGGCTTCAGAAAATCTACTTTCTGAGCTCTCTCAGGATTAGCAATTAGCTATGCTCCCCACAGCTTTCCTTTTCATCGTACGAGTCGTGCACACGTGCGCATGTGTAGCAGGGAAAACACGTGTAATCAGCGAGCAGACGGGTCAGCTCCTGGGCTGTGTAATTAGCTGCTTTGTGGACGTGCCTCTGCGCGGAAAGACTGGATGAAAAGGGCATGGGAACGTCTGAGCGACAGCCAGTGCTGCTGTCAGGCCTCGTTGGTGATGCGTTATAGCTATAAGCTGGCTCTCTCGATCCACTCAGCGTCCTCGCTGTTTTAGATGCTAGTCAGCTGGAACGATGAAAACCTTCAAACGGTCAGGTGAAACAGAAAGCCTTTACAAATGCCAACCCAGTCATTACAAACGCTCTTCTACCAGGCTGGAGCATGAAGCGCCCGCCCCAGCAAGGAGCTGGAAAATATTTATTTATAGAGAGCTCCAGCATCTGTGTGGGACTGCTCCCTAGAGGAAGACTTCAAAAGACAGTGTGTCTGTGTGTGTATGTCTGTGTGTTGTTGTGAGCTGAGAAAGAGGAGTTCAAGAAGTTGATTGAATTTGTCAGATGTCCATTTTCATCTCTTTAAAATGCAAAAAAACAGCCTTACTAGTTCTTTTTATAATGCAGTGTCACTTGCATCTGAGGCTAAGAGTTGGCTGACAGTTTGAACCACTGCCTTATGGTGAGGCCATCTGTTATGTACCTGCAGGACTATGCTCGCTTCAGAAATACTGCAGTGCTAAGCTGATAAATAAATAAAGAAATAAATAAAGAAATAATAAAAGTAAGTAAGTGAGGAAAGAAGTAAATACATGAAAATGCTTAACTTTTTTTCTCTCTTGCCCCTGCATTCAGCTGCTGGTGAAGGTAACAGATGTTCCAGATCTCTCAGCTGGAATCACTTGCTCCTTTGGGAACCTGACAGAGGTAGAGGGGACGGTGGATGGCAATCAGATCCTGTGCATTTCTCCAGCTGCTAAAGATGTCCCCATCATTCCGACTGATCAAGGTATTGCTTTAGAGGGATCAAGCAAATTGCATTTATTGTTGGGATAGTGTAGTGGTTAACACCTCTGCCTTCTACACTGTAGACTGGGGTTCAATCCCCACCTAGGCAAACACCCTACACTATACCAATAAGAGTTCTTGGGCAAGACTCCTAACACCGCCATGGCCTACCTATGTAAAATGATCAAATTGTAAGTCGCTCTGGATAAGAGCGTCAGCCAAATGTCATAAATGTACAGTTAAATGTAAATTGTCTGCTTACCTAAAATGCTGTCAATCAAAAAAGACATGTCACATAGCAACAGGTTTGTAATAGGTATGTAACAAAGGGTCACAGTGTCTACCATATAAATTGACATTGAATTATTCAAAATGACAGATAAACCACACAGGTTTTTTATGTGTAATATTAAAAATAGTGAAACTATCACTAAATAAGAAAAATAAATCAGGGTACTATTTTGCATGACTCACTTTGCATGACTCACAAAAAGGCCAGAACATAATCTCCAAACTGCTGGAAAACAATGTCACCAGCATCAGACAACATATTCATAACCATTTCACATTTCTGTGAGATTACTTTTAAAGCTTTCTTTCACCAGTGAATTATTCACATTCTCTAGAACACAGGATTTCACATCAAATCACACTTTACTTTTTTTATGTGTTTTTTAAATGTTGAAAATCTTTCAATGTGTATGTTGTTGAAATAGGATTTTTCATTGTACTGTTCATTTACAGATCTAATCCACTTATCTTTAGATTTTGCTTTACACTCTCAGTCATCGCCCTCTGTCACCTCATTGTCCTCTTTCACCAGCTCTTCATTCACACAAACACACACACACACACACACACACACACAAAAACCTTGTTTGTTTATCTTTTCAAACCACATGCATATTCTATCTATCCGTTCCCTCATCCTCCCTCATCCCTCTTTTCCTCTTTCCTCTGTTGTACTGCCTCCTCCCTGAGGGTGTGGTTTTCTCTATGCTCGCCTATAGATGTCCTATTAATAGAGCTCCTCAGACACGTGCTCTGCTGTTTCCTAATGAGAGCTTCACTCAGTGCGGCCCGCCGGCCTGACACCGAGGCCCTGCCATCGATCCTGCAGGCCGCGCTGATCCGCAGCTCTAATGAGCTCACACTGACCCCGGGTGAGACCATGGGCTAAAGCCGTGCTCCCAGCCACGCTTACACCTATTACAGGTGATGGGCCCAGTGCCCTTTTCCTGTGTCAGTTAGAGCCGCTTTCTTACGGACTGTTTTGGGATCAGGAGTTTGACTCTCAATTTTACCTAGAAATAGAAGACACAAGTGAGGCCTATGAAGGCCTTCAATATAAGAAAACATCTAGAAATCCAGCCCTGCTCTAATGGCCCTTTACGTTTTGTGAACCTTTTATGAGAAATAGACCAAAATAGATTGTCCAAAACCTTGTGAAGTTACTCTGGTGGATGTTTTTATCAGAGATAAAAGGTGGAGTACTTATATATAAGTAGAGCTCTATCCTCAGCAGTTAATCATTATAAACCTTCATTTGTTTTTTAAAGAAAACTAAGACGAAGAGGTCAGTCAGAAAAGGCCTGTTTGCCATCCGGCTCTGCTATGTGGAAAGCTGCTGAGATAGACAGTTGAACTAGTTAATCAGACTCACAGCAGTAGCTCCTGCAGCTTTCAGGTTTCATGCCTAGTTTGTAGAAAAAATTACAAAGCTCTTATCTCTGTAAAAGAAAACACTCCCAGTGAGCTTGAGCTCACTAATTGTTCACTCACTCTTACATTAACCCATGATGAAAGGTAGATGGTCACGACAGGTACTGTCCGCACCATAGTAATCCCCCCCGCCTTCCTCGGGTAAATGACAGCTCTGTTTGCCTACAATCCCCCTTCTCCTCGCAGGGAGCATGGTCTAATCAACGAGCCCCCTCAGGTAAATGTCATGTCTAAACCTCATATTTCCCCTCTATCTCCCTCATCCACGTTAGGGTGTAGGTTGTTAAGCACAGTCCAGGAACATCGATCATGTGTGGAATTAGTAGCGCCCACAAAATGTTAAAAAGAAGTGGCTTCATCTGCTCAGTATAAGGCTACAGTAGTAAAACTTTCCTGTAGAGTACTGTTCCTAAGGCTACATGACATCTGCATAAGCTTGTCATGACAACTAACATAACCCTACATAAATGTTATGTTTTATTAGCTAAAATGTAATCTGTTACAATATTGGCTTAAAACATGTCTTTATGATAGGTGACATGTTTTGAATAAGCATTTCTAAACATTTATAGTATATAGGATTATGTCAGTTGTCATAACAAGCATTGTAGGTGTCTTGTAGCCTTGGGTACAGTAAAGTGTTACTGCTAGAATAATGAAAGATGGTAAAATATTCAAACCTCTGCCAGGTTTAGTAGCAGTTTTAGCTGGCTGTTCCAACTAATGTTTATTAGTTTATTTGAGCTTTAACTTAGAGACATACGGAAACACAATTTAGCTACTTGTTGTTTAGGTAAGTATAGTCACTCAGCATTATTATATGATGAGTTCTTAAGAAAACTACAATTTCTTACGCCCTAGCTGCGGCCACACACTGAATCCTGTGATAGACCTGGCCATTCTAATCAGTTTTTCTAAACTAAAAATGTAGTGCGACACAAAATAGATTTTGGGAATCGCCTTCATTGTTTGTCGCACATTTGTGAGAGAGAGGTGCTTCTGAAGCGTATTAAAAATAACCACCACCCCGCTATGTGTTGATTTTATTTTGTAAAGCAGAAGAAAGCAAAGAGCAGGTGTGAGGGAGAGTTGGGAGAGCTCAGGGTCATGGCTCACTCCCACGCGCGGTATGCTCGCTGAACGGCTGCCCGCTCGCGCTTGCTCGAGTGTGAGGAGCTGGCTGCTTATCGAGCGTTTTCTTCACCGCTCTACTCTCCACACTTTTACGTCGCCTTGCCAAACGCGATTGAGCTGGCTGGCACTCCATGGCATCGCCGGCAGCTCTCTTACCATTTTTTTCTTTTCGTTCAGTGCAGCAGTCTGTGGACACGGAAGCGCTCAGAAATCTGAAAAATCTGAAATGAGAAATATCCTTTTCAGGTGCAAGAGAAATCAGGAAAATTCTATTCATAGCTTTCCTGATGCTTAGTGAAAGCAGAGTGAACACAATGTTTACATTACAGTGCTGAAGTGGCACAAATTCTATTTTTCCTAAAAGTGATAAAGTTGTATAAACACAAAAATCTTCATTCTTGTATCACACTTCACTGCACTTGAGCATATTACTGTCCCCATTATCCAATCACAGGAGTGGCTAGTCTTGTAAGGCCAAACCTGATCTCCTAAGGAGAAAACATGTTTGGGGAGAACTTATTAAATTTTTAGTAGTGGATCTGCCGCTAACAGGTACGTGCCCTCTAAAGCCCACCCCCAAATTCGCCTACTTTGAGCTTCACCATCATGAGGCATCGGATTAACTCAGAAATTTCACAGGGAGTTTGTTTCCACCTAAGTCTAAATAAGTTTACACTCTTACATTTAGCCCAGAATTTCTCATGGTTGTCCTCAAATGTTCTTGTTACGAGATCACATCTGGCTCTGGAAGATGAAGCGCTGAATAAGTAAAATAAGTAAATGTCTTTTCAGGGCACTAAAAGCACATTAAAGCTGCAGTCCAGACCAGGCCACACCAGACCAGGGCTACCCATTTTTAGCCCATGAAGGTATTTAATTTGGCCCACCAAAACAAATAAATTTAAAGGCAAGGCAATGTGCCTCATATGTAGAGAAACCATATTAATATTTAAACTATTCGACATTCAGCAGTATATTTGAAAGCAAACATTCCCTACATATTTATCTACATGCACTGGTGACATGCAAAATCCCAAAGCTAATGGGTTGCTAGCTAGTCTGCATGCTCTCTGCTTATGCTTATGCTCTGGCAGCTACCACAAACATTACGCTTTTTGGTACAAGTAGCAATGTAGCAACATAGCAAGAATTGGAGATCTGTCCAAGCTGCTTGCAAACAAGCCAGCTGAATTGGCAACTGTATGCAGTTAAGGTACACAAGCAAAGAGAGGGATCCAGTATAATCTAGTGACCAACTGACTGCACACTATATTAGCTTTCTGTTTATTACTCATTAAACGTACATTCAACTTGTGAAGAATTCGATAAAACATCATACAAAATACGGGTCACTTTTAAGCATGAATGAGCAGTAGGGTTTGTAATGCGAACATAACCAAAGAATAGCAAGCTCTGGAGCAGCAACACATGAGCCTAAGGTCACCATGCCCACCACGCTGCAGTGGAACTGCATTTTATGGAGTGATTATTCAGTTCTCTTAGGATGACGTAGAGTGACGTTATTGATCCGTAATTAATCATCCAATATCATGACCTGACCTCACTAATACTATTGTGGCTGAATGCCATCAAATCTTCACAACAGTGTTTCAATATTCAGAGTGAAGCCTTCCCAGAAGAGCACAGGCCGTTACTGCAGCAAACCGTATGAACTCCCTTGATTTGAGATGTCATCATTTGTAAAAGAGCTTGATAAACACAACAGCTGAAGTTGAAAAGGAAAGCTGAGATATGCATATTAACAAAAAAAAAACACAAATTGAATTTTGGGTGTAATCGGAATCGCTCTCTCTCTCTCTCTCTCTCTCTCTCTCTCTCTCACACAGATTGGTCCGGAGTGGAGCTCAGGCTGAACTCAAAGGAGACAGGTCAAATGCTGATCAGCACTGAGGTTAAATTCTACAACTGCAGCGTGCACCAGCTGTGAGTACCATCCCTCATAGGCAGCTTTTGAATGTCAGTGAGCTCACTGCCGTCTGTCCAAATGCTGTGACAAATGCAGCTGCTGCAGTTTCATCTTTATCACCTGCCTATATATTAATAAGCCCTGCATTCTGTGATGTGATTTATCTATTTTCCAGCCTATTGTATCATACATCATAATTGTCAATAGTATTGCACTTCTGAAATCGCTGTATGTTGTAAGCTCGTGGAACTCTGTGTTGTGCTACAGCTCATTATTTAAAAATGACAGTTTGCTCTCTACCTCAGGCCATGTTTGTGTTCGCCCTGTGCATTGCCTTTGTGAACGACATAAAAGGTGTTACCTCTGTACTGTTTCTAACTTTGCTAGCATTTTCGAGGGGTGTCAGCATTGTCTCATTGCAGCTCAGCAACCTTTAGCTGTACATCAAACGTTGTGGAAGTGTTACGTAAAACGGAATGCAGTAAGCAATTCAGACCCTAAGGGTTTTTGGTTTGTACTGAATAAGGTTGTCTTTGATGCCAAATTTAGTTTTGTACAGTTGAAGCCGACTGTGTAGGGAGACAACTGAGAGAACCCCCTAGCGGGGGTGCAGTAGATGGGCTATAAGGTTCTGGCTAGCTTGCTCACGTCCCTCCCACTGTGCACTTTGCCATGTCTGGCTTTGGTCCCCGCTGCTATAAAAGGCACCCATTACAGCTAATACAGACTGATTGCTTGACATTTCTCAAGTGTGAGAGCGAAAATATCTGAATTCCTAACACTAAGTGGACCAAGGGTTCATGCCTGTGCCGGAACATTGCTTTTTCTCTCTGTTCAATTCCACCTCATCTGTTTCGACAGAGCGATCAGAGCGTGGGGAGTCAGATGGAATCTCAGACCATAAAAGGACTGGATGACGTACATGTACATGTAGGGAGGAAAAGGGGCACAAAACTAGGGCCACGCTGGTGTACAGATTTTATGACCAATGCTGATACTGATTTTGAAGAGCTAAAAACCTGTAATGTTGGTTAATTATTATTATTATTATTATTATTATTATTTCATATTTTGTACTCCAGTAATTTTAGTAATTTAACCATGCTTTACTGACGTATGATTGTTGTGTCACAAATTATCACATTTAATTGTAAATAAACAAACGAAACTCAGTCTTAAATAATATGGATATTGTAGCAATGCAAGTGGAGCAACCCATAAGCCATGATTATAAAAACATTTATAATATTTATCAGCACTTTAGTCATGATACTTTTGTAGATGCTAGTAAAACCATGTATTAGACAAAAATACTGGCCTACTGACATATTGTATGGTCCCTAATAAAACATTAGTTTGTTCGATGTTGCTTTGCTTGCTGCACTAGTGACAGTGCTTTATTTACTACAATACCACTACCTTACTGGAGGCATTGCTGTATTGAGAATGGTCCAGACCCAGCTAATATCTAATCAGCAGTGTGACCACTCACGATTGTTTCTTCATATTGATGGACAGGGTAGAGGGTGACTGATATATTGTGCAGAAACAGCCAGTAGTTGCACACCTGTGAAATGCACCTTTATGATAATTGCCTATAAGAAAATGTCTAGTGACTGTAGATACAAGGTGAGCTGACAGTATACACTGATCAGAGATGCATTAAGTACATTGTATCACTCACTGTGCATTTTATTAGTCCACTGACTAATTATTAGTCCACTGTAATTCTGCTATTCTGCAGACTGCAGTGCATCTGTTTCTGTGCCTAAACAGAGCAGGTATGATTTGGGTGGTTTTTCATTTTCTGCACTGCAGGGACACTGATGTTGTGGTAGTGTCTTAGCTCATCTGTTGCTTGCTTTGTGTTGGTCATCCACTAGCCCTACACACAAGACACAGCCCACAGGACGCCGTTGGCTGAATATTTTTGGTCAGTGATCTATTCTCAGTCCACCACTCACAGTGAGGTGTTTAAAATCTCCAGCAGCACTGCTGTGTCTGATCCACTCATACCAGTGCAACACACACTAATACACCACCGCCACAGCAGTGTCACTGCAGTGCTGGGAATGATCCACCACCCAAATAATACCTGCGCTGTGGTGGCCCTGCAGGGGTTCTGACCTTTGAAGAACAAGTTAAAAAGATGGCTAAGAAAGTATTCAGAGAATCAGAGAAGCTGTAAATGTAAACTATACAGTGCACCTGTATAGCAAGTGGAGCTGATAAAATGGAGTGTAGAAACAATGAGTTGCACTTAATGAAGTGGCCAGTTGGTAAATATGTTAGTTTGTGCCCCGCCTCAGATGCAGTCTGTGGAAAGCAGATGCTCTTCTATGCAGGAGATGGAAGAGCCTGATTGGCTGGAAGCTCCAATGAGATGACGCAGGAAGTGGTGGCCATAGTGGGAGATGATTGGCTGGATCTTTAAGGTCTCCCTTCCTCCCTTCCTCCATCCCCTTAACTACATCTCCCTTTTTACGCTCTCACTCCCCTGCTCCGCATCTTATACCGTTTTCTCTCACAGTACCATGTCCAACAAACATCCAGCGGATCTGGAACTAATCAAACAACCCCCCTGTATCCAATCCCTTCAGTAATCCACCGAACACAAACACGCACATCCTCTTGCCCTCCTTGTGTGTCTCACCAGCTGTCTCTCTGTGTCCATGCCTGAGGGGGATTATGGATAGGTGGGCAGTCTGGAGCAGAATGCTTCTTCCTGGGTGGCATGGCATTGCTTCTCATCTCATCTCGGCACTCTTTGACTTTGGCTAAGCGCTTGGCACACACTCCAGCTTCCCCACCATCCACAGATCCCTCCCTCCTTCTCTTTCTCCCTCCTCTTCTCCTCCTTTTCCCTCCCTAAATCCCTTAAATGGTTGCTCTGCTTGGTTTGGAGGCCCCGTGCAGGCTACCGGGGAGTGTGTGAGGTGTGTGATTAAGAACTCCACAGCGCAGGAGGCTCATCAGAGCACTCCCAGCTAGAGCTCAGCTGAGTGTATCCAGACCCACGAGCCAGTAAGCAATGTTCATTTGGGTTCAGTCTTTGCCTGCTAGCCATTGAAGCGATTCAGAGCTCTTGCATTGATTAATGTTTAATCAAAAAGTGTTACTCATACTTTCTTTGCTTCAGAATAACACTTGGCAGCCCAAGGTCAGTGCTCCTCCCTCTTCTTGGAATATCAAACACATGAACCCTAGAATGCATGACAAAGCCTTTAAAGATGGAGCTTTGCCACCCTCACTAATGCTGCCTTCAAGTTCCAACTTACAACTTTGAAGGGATGATTCATATTTGAGTTGTTTTGGTCAGAAAGAAGATAGGTGCACTGGGAATAATGGGCCTCCTTAACCATCTTCATTTTTTTTTTCTTAAATTGTTCTGGAGAAAGGTCAGAAGAAAAAGTCTGTGTCAGATTCATGATGTTTTCTTAAACTGCAGAATTGTTCACACCTTTGTGCTCTTCAATTTGTGTAGTTTCTGTTCTTACCTAAGAAAAAAATCCCAAATAAGCAAATATTGATGATTGTCAGAATTTTTGTCTAAACTCTATAAGTGGGTTTTTAGAAGAAATTTCTTCTTCTCTCCTTGGGAGTGCATAGGAAATTGCAGCTAGTTGAACAGTTTTTGCAAAAAAAGACCAAACATATATCCTGGAATGAGCGTGTTCATGGGTAAATTCATGTTGTGTACTTGTGACAACCAGATCCAGCGTAAGTTTGGTTGTTAAATATTGTAATGGTTTCGCATCATTAAAAACCCAACACAGATTTTTTTAATAATCTGTGAAAAAGGAATACTTACCAAAGCAATTTTATATACATCAATTGCCTGCAGTGTGGGAGGGTCAGTTGATTTCACAGTTCAAAAATATGCAATTTAAGGCAACTTGTGATTCATTGTAGTCAGCTAGGTTATCTGTAATATCCAGACAACTCAAAACGGGTGGTTGGTTAGTGAAGTGGTTAACACCTTTGCCTTCTACACTGTAGACTGGGGTTCAATCCCCACTTGGGTAAACACCCTACACTATACTAATAAGGGTCCTTGGGCAAGACTCCTAACAATACCTTAGCCCCCCCTGTGTAAAATGATCAAGTTGTAAGTTGCTCTGGATAAGAGCGTCAGCAAAATGCCATAAATGTAAAGTAAAGTGTAATTTCTGAACGGCAGTTAGGGTGCAGTATACAAAAAAAATAAATATTATAGGTCATTTTATGCACTTTGCAGTGGCCAGTAAATGCAGAAGTGTAAAGATGATCACATTCTTTTACTCAACATTTTGAGTAATTAGGGAAAATAGTATGCTGGGCCTTTAAATGCTAAAACAATGAATATTTTTAAGGGAAAGAATTCAGAATATTTACATAATACTTCAAGCTCAGAGACTTGTTTATTATATGAAGTATAATAAATATGGGCCTTTTAAACCAAATCGTATAGAAATATTCTGTGGAAGCGTTATTGAATTAATTAAAAATTAGTGTTAATTAATGTTTTTGATTAATTTTTTTCATTGGTTTGCAGCAAATAAAAGAAAGAAAGTAAAACAAACAATAAAAAGACAAATAAAATGCCAGGAAATTAGCTTTTTGACAAAACTTTTTCTTTAAAAGAACTGTGGAAGATTTCCCTGTCCTGTGTGCTAATGTGTATGCGCTGATTGTAACCTCTACTGGAGCTTTCTGAGTCATCGTTAGACATACACACACACACACACACACACACACACACACACAAACATACATACTTACACCTACCCTTTGGCTGTTCTCTTTCTCCCTCCACGTAGGCAAACCTGCCATTCTCTTCCTCTCTCCACATTGGACACTCTAACTGAAGCCCATTTGTATGCTGTATGGGCTGAAGTAGAAATCCACTCTGCTCTAAAAAAGCACAACTGGTGACATTTACACAACTTCGCACTTCCCAATGTTGCAAAACCATGATGACAAAGGTGTCCTTCCAAACTTATCACCCCTAACAGTGCTGTATACTGATGCTTCATACTGATCCATGCTTTTATCTGACCTCATAGCTCACTCCTTTAAAGGCAGTGGTTGTGCAGGTAGAAGGAAGGTAAAGAAGTGTTAGAGAATACTAGAACTAAAGCTAATCTTTTGCTAAACTTTGCCCTTCTGGCTGCTGCCTACTAATTAAAATAGCAGGTTGTAGGCTGATGCCTACTGATTGTGTGTAAAGTTAGATAAAGTGTAGATATCCTGATATATCATTGGGCTGCTGATATTAGGGGTGTAAATTTGACCACAAAACACTGAAAAGTGAAATATACTTGAGTGAAGGTAAAGCAGTAGTAATGTTTAAAGATACTTAAGTAGTAGTAATACATTTAAAAACTCCTGACCCTTGAGATGTGTAAGTACTTTGTAAGTGTCCATGAAAATATTCAGAATTAAAAGTTGTTGTTTTTTTCACTTGAAAGCATAATGGAGTGAAAGATTGTATGTGAATAATGTTAGACTATACTATAAAAAGTACAGTCAAACAAGCATTAAATAAACATTATGTTTATTTATCTGGGATGTCACCAGCAGGGCTCTGTAAGTTTCTGCCAGTTGGCATTTGAGAACTGACCATCATATTTGAAGATTCACAGCTGACAAGTAACAGTAAAGCACTGATTGAGTTCAAGTATTAAACTCTAAGGTTACCCAAAGTTTTAGCTCTTTAAAACTGGGATTAGCATATTTGATATGACTCAAGGCCTAATGCATTGTATATGTGGTAGTCATGCATATATAAGAAGCGCATTGCTTGAGAGTTTAGCATTAATAGAGTGATTGAATTGTATCCTGTGATTCGCTACTTCGCAAGGACACAGCAGAAGGTGTTTGGGATATATTAGCTTTATGAATATTTGAGCACTTCCCCATGGAGCTGCAGTCCTCTAGGGCAGAGCAAAGGCAGTCTGCTCTTCTCACTTTTAAAGCCATACACCTAAACTGCCCTCAGGTCAGAATGTATGGGTAACGTCTATCTGAGAATAAGCGAAAGGGTTTTTGGTGGAATAATAAAGAATATTTCTTTGTTTTTATCTTTGTGTGTGTGTCTTCAGGTGTTTATCTTGTGTGACCAGTTCCTTCCGCTGCCACTGGTGCAAGTACCGAAACCTGTGCACGCACGATCCTTCCAGCTGCTCTTTCCAGGAGGGACGGGTCAATGCATCCGAGGTACACATATTCACAAATTATGCGGTTTTTCACTCCCATTTCTTACCATTGTGACATTTTGCCAAATAATCTCACATTTCAGTTGTGTGAAAAAAAAAGAAGTTGAAAGCACACCTGACTGAGCGCATTTGTGCAGAAATATAGTGCAACTGTTGTGATAGGTGTAATTGTGTCTGTTGGTAGTTAATTGTTTTAGTTAATAAGCAATAAATAATTTAATTGAAAATAATCCAGTTATTAAAAAAATATGAAGGTGCTCTAAAGTACAGTTTAAATTTGGAATGTGCTCCAGTGTTTATAACTCTGTTCTCAGTCTGTTATATCTATATAGGCAATTACTACAAAACCCAGATTTGTTGCAGTGGTAAGCCATGACTGTTAGAGCTAGGCTTTCAGTTCGGGCCATAAATGTCAAAAGTTAGTCATAAAGGAGGAGAAGGACAATCCCAAATTCTCTCTAAACTCTCCTATGTGAATTGTGATACCTCTGAACATTTTTGGGCCATTCTAGGTTAAATGGAGACATTTGAAGCTTATTAAAGACATTTCATTTTTTGATTGAAGCTTGTAACATATACATTAACAAATGTCTTACATTACAGTCTTACAGATTACAGTGACTCTTTTGGTTAAGATGGTTTAGAGCTGTTTTCCATTTCTGAGTGAAAAACTTTGGACAAGCTGCCACTCAAACAAAACTGTGCAGCAACACATGAGCTACTGTGTCTGATTTTACATTTACAAGGTGGACCAACAAGGTAGTTGTGTCTAAAGGCTGCAGCAGTACTGAAGTGTCTGATCCACTTGTACTAGTGTAACACACTCTGACACACCACCATTGCAAGTGGCACTGCAGTGCTGAGAATGATCCACCACCTAAATAATAGCTGCTCTACTATCACAGAAATCAAGGCTGTGAGGGTTCCCTACTGAATTGTTGCCACATTTTCTTGTACATACTGAATGAACAGAAAACCTGTTAATTTAAAATACAGTTATAATGGAAGACAATGGGCAAATAATGAAACAAGGCCATTTTAAATTGATTGCAAATGTGCTTTTTCTAAGTACAGGGAAACAACAGGGAAATGCTTTCTAGTCTGTGGTGATCAATTGTATGATTGAAATGGAGCAGATAGACTTTGGCCTAAAAAAACACTAGAGTATTCCTTTAATTAGCAAAGTGTAATTTAAGTTTTCTGTCACCTCTATTCTGAATAGGTTAATGCAGTTTTTGGAATCAGAAAACAGAAAGTGCTTATTTCCCCTTTTGGCTAGGATAAATTATTCTAAGAAAAATTCCTAGGTGCTAAATGCAATCAGCAAACGGATCTTCTAGCAGCATAAAGATTTGGACCACACTGACACTCCAGAGACTTCGCTGTCTTTATGATCACTAGTGAATTGCAAGTAACAGTGCTGTTGTGCCCATTAGAACAGACATCAGTGCTGTTCCATATATCCAAACTGTGCCTTTTTCACTGTAGGCAGGTTGATTTCTCTCACGAATCTGTAAACTAGCTAGAGCCAGGGGTGTCAAACATACGGCCTACAGACATGATCATAGTTTTTATCCATCCTGACAAATGAATATAAAATCCATGTTCTAAATTAAAATAATCATGGATTGTAATGGTTTGTAAAATAATGATTGACACGACACTCAAGAATTGGCCAGTCTCTGGCAAGAAACCATCTCTAAGCACTACTTCTTCCGGCAAGTTGGGAAAAGCTCTGACATTGTGTGAAAAAATGTCATATCCTCAGCATGTGTCCTTGCTTTATGCTAACTTTAGTCTGATCTTCAAATCTGTTTTGTAGGTTATATCTGTTCTTCAGTTTGTTCATTTTGAATGTACTTTTGAGATAAATGATGATAAAATAAGCATATTAATGAGGAGTTATTGATTTGTTATTTGCTTGACCTAAAACAAATGTGACATCATTGAGCTGGAGAACTGATATAACTACTAGAGATCAGCAGTTTTAATTTCATTTATTTACAATTTTGAGAACTAAGGTTTTGGTGTCAAAAGGTAATACAAATAGCTTCATTATTAGCAGTGTCACTCAGTATGGCTATGGGAGTTTGTGTGTGTGTGTGTGTGTGTGTTCATATGTGTGTGTACAGTGGAGAAGACTATTCTTGGTATCAGCTCCTAATTGCTCATGGGGGGGGGGTGAGCAAGTGTGTTTACCACTTGACAGGGTATAACGTAGCACATTGATCAACTGCACACCTGCAAGCACTCAAACACATGCACAAGCGTTCATGCACACAAACTCGCCGATGCTCCAGTCAGACCTCCCATTGCACACACTTTCCACAGCAGTGCTATTATTGGCATGCCCTTCCCTTGAGTGTTGTGATGCAGTAGATTTGAACAGTGATGAAGTGGCTTGCTGCTCTGTTCCGCATACACAGAGCCACTGGCTATAAGAGCTGAGCAGGTCAGTAACACAGAGAAAAGCCGTGGAAATGGGGCAGTGGAGAAACAAACATGCACACTCGTACTTGTACATACTAGGGCTGTGCATCAGGGCAGTCGAAATGGATATGGTAAAGGATTGACAAGTAACGCTTGTCACTTGTAATGCTGACACGTGACCTAGGATAATGACTCATGTTAGAAAGGTGGACCTGCCATTGCACCTTACAATAGTGCACACCAAAGACACCTGGGTTCTAGTAGCTCACCACCTGACAGGGTATAATACACCACATCGATGAGCTGAATCAATCAATTACTCGACTAGATTTGTCACACAGACCAGTGATATAATAGAGAGCTGGAAATACTTAAAATGTGCAGATAAATAGTCACTTGAATGGTGGTGTAATCAATAATGTAATCCTGTCTTACCTGCATAAAACTGCTCGACCCTGAGCTTTCAGAATGTCATTGGTCAGCTATAATTGTGGTGTTTTCACATTTACTTTTTCCCTTGTTTGTTCTGTTAGGACTGTCCTCAGCTGGTGCGCTCTGAGGAGATTCTGATCCCAGCAGGTGAGGTGAAGCCCATCACCCTGAAGGCCCGGAACCTTCCACAACCTCAGTCTGGCCAGCGCGGCTATGAGTGTGTCCTGCACATCCAGGGGGTCAGCCACAGAGTCACAGCGCTCCGCTTCAACAGCTCTAGCGTGCAATGCCAGAACAGCTCGGTATGACTCACAAACATGCACAATATTAGGGCTGCTGCTGTGAGTCGACAAAGTGGAAAAAATAAAGTACAGTTTTATTGTCAGTGCATGTACTTCAAAGCAAATGATAGACACAGTCATTCCATCACTACTGGAAGTGTTGAAGCAGTGAGGCTTCTGTTGTATCATTACACCATAAAAGAAGAAATTGAGTGTTGCTCTGGTGGCAGGAAAGCAAGATACAAAACCCAGAATGTTCAAAGAGTAGAAGTTTTTCACCCATAACAGTAACAGCATGGTATGTTGAAGCACATGCAAAGCAGAGATCATATTTCACAGCAGCAGGCTGATGATGTGAAAGTTTGAAACCAGCACACTAGTGTTACAGCACATTTCTGCTAGGTAGATCAAGGGCAATAGTGTGGCAGAAAAAATTTACAGAGTCTTCCACTTAGATGTAGTCGATCAGCCAAGAAATGTTTGAAGTCCAGATTTTGCTTCTTTAGTTTAGAACTGGAGCAGCGAGGTTTCTAACAACCAGTAGAACACAACAAATAGCCCAGACTGTTTTCAAAAAAAAAAAAAAAGGTCCAAAACTTTTCTCAACTCATCCAAACCACACCCAGATCTTATTTGACAGACTTGTTGATGTGTTCTAGGACACAGTATAATTTTTTGGGAACTATAAAAAAAAGACAGGTCTTAAATAAGGCTGCAATTTTGAAAAAGTTGAGAGAAGTTTTGGCTAAGTATCTTTATGGAAACAATTTGTGCTGTTTGTGTGGCTACTAAGTTTTAGTGTTTGTTACTAAGGTTAGCCTCACAGTTACAGTTCTGAACTAAAGAAGCAAAATTTGGACACCTAACATGTCTTGGCTGATGATCTACATTTGTGATAATTGGATTTTTTTTTTACCCCCAATTTCTCCCCAATTTAGTTATATCCAATTCCAACTAGTTAGAACTCCTCCAGTCACATGATACCACCAGCACTAGGAGGGCAAAGGCTAGCACCTCTGAGACCTGTGAATCCAGCTACCGCATTTTTTTTCAAACTGCCACACACGCAATGTCATTGAACAGCCGAATGTGCTTGGAGGAAAGTGCCACCCGCCAGATCTGGGTGATGGGAGAAGAGGCAAGGCCATCCTCCCACCCAGACAGCGAGGTCAATTGTGCTCTCTTGGGCTCAGCTACAGATGGCTGTAGCATCAGGCATTGAACTCATGATCTCCTGATAATAGGGCCTATGCTTAGATGGCTGTGCCGCTCAGGAGTAATAATTGGAAATTTAACTACTCTTCCTGTAATTAAAATGAAATAATGTGTAAGAAATAAGCAATATGTTGACTACTTTTATATGCATACATTATAAAATATTGCTGATGACAGCCTGCACAGCACAGCACTGCATGCAGACACCTAAAGATTTGCGCATTCTTACCTACATTAACTGACATTATAATTATTCTTGGCAAACATTCAGTAGTTTCTTTGTCCTTCCTCTGTCATTATGACTGATAATCGTTTGCCGTTAAGATAAACATTAAGAGAACATCTTATGTCATTAAGATTAACTGCATTTTTTAGCATGGCCTAAGGCTGTGTTACCTTTATGACTGCTGAAGTGTCATAATACCCCCCAAAATACACACACACTCACACCCACACTCTCTAGCAATCACATAGTGCTCACACTGCACAGTGAATTCTGGGTGGTGAGTTATCTTGTGAAGAGTGTATGAGTGAAGTCTTCCCTGACTGAGAGACCCATGATGCAAGTCTATAGTAATAAAAGCAGTGTAGCACAGTGAGACCACTGCTCACTCCAAAATTTCCCTTGTTCCAACCTCATTCCTCCCTCTTTCCCTCTCTCTCTCTCTCTCTCTCTCTCTCTCTCTCTGTCTCTGCAGTACCTTTATGAGGGGATGAGGATTAGTGAGCTGCCGGTGGATTTCTCGGTGGTGTGGAACGGCAACTTTATTATTGATAATCCTGAGAACATCCAAGGTAACCCATCCAACAGTCCACTTCCAACTGCCTTTTTTTGAAGTATAGAACACACAGGCACAAATAAACACGTATACATACACTATTTGTCTTTTTTAAAGCTGAATGCTGTGAACTCAAGGAGACACATTTATCCACTTCTCCCCCTCCACCCCCTGCCCCAACCAGCACAAACTGACATCTTTAAATTTGGCTTAAAAGAAAGCTTACATGTGGTGACTGTTGAGGTTTTAGGAGAGAGGTTTTAGAGAAAAGTGTGCAAAAAAAAATAAAAGCTTCCACATATTAATAGTGTTTTTTTGGTAATAATTCGAGGGCCCACTGGTCCACTCCACAGCATGTACGTATATACATATATAAACTGGATGTCTTGAATGGTTTTTTGGGGGGGTTAGCGCCAAACTTTATTCTCAGTATAGTTGTGTCCAGTTTCACCCACTAACTAGGTCTCTGTCTTTTGCTAGGCTAATAGGGTAAAGACCAACATTTGCTTCCTCTGAAACATGTGAAGCATCTCTTCAATCCTCTTGTGTTCCACAGTGCACTTATACAAGTGTGGTGCTCAAAGAGACAGCTGCGGTATGTGTCTAAAGGCTGAGAGGAAGTTCCAGTGTGGCTGGTGCAGTATGGAGGGCCGCTGCACTCTGCGCCACCACTGTCCCATGTCCAACCCATACACCAGCCGCTGGCTCAACCTGGCCACTACCAACGTCAAGTGCACCAACCCACGCATCACTGAGGTGAGGAAAAAGAATTTTCCCCTTGCCCAAAGTGTAGCCTAGATATGTTTGGTGTCCAAAGTTTGCATCTTTAGTTGTACTGGAGGCTAATGTAACTAACAAGTAGAAGCACACATTAGAATCATACAAACTTCATGCCTAAATCTTTACACACTTGCCTTAGGCTACATTATGTACAGTCAAATAGATTTTTTTTTTTAGTTCCAAAGGCTGTGATCAGAGGCCAGTCTGACAACTTTCCTTTGCTAGAAACTTCCTACATTTGCCAGTAACTCCACTACAAAACTAAGGCTTGCTTTAAGTGGCAGAACTTTGCTTTACACAAATATACACAAGACTCAGTTTCATGAGTTGTATAATGTGAAGCATCCTGCATTTGAAACTGAGCCACAGCAGTTGAAAGCATCTAAAGTTTATAAAGCCAAACAAAATACAGATATTCTGTCATGTGATCATTTCAAATGGTGTAATTTCATACAGTTGATTTCACTCAACTAATTAGTTAATGTATAATTAGCTAATGTTTCTGTAAACAGTTGGCTTAACTAGCCAACTGAAATGGCTGCTTTTTCCAAATCAAATCAAATCAAATTTATTTGTATAGCACTTTTTACAACTGATGTTGTCACAAAGCAGCTTCACAGAATTCCAGAAAAGACAAAGTTTTAACAAGAATATAAAAAGGGGGGACCCATCCTCCTCTGTTCAAACTACCTACAAATGATTATACTACTAATATTAATAGCAGTAGTATTAGTAGTAGTAATAGCTAGGAGTCCATGAAAACTTCAGTGTAGGGTGGGCAGCTAGTCCAAGGCAGGTGGCGGTAGCTGGGGCATGGGCAGCTGGTCTGAAGTGAGTAGCAGGAGAGCTCTACAGTCTGTCGTCCTTCAGTGTCCGGCCAGACATGTGGGCGGTCGTATACTCCAGTGAGGGGGGGTGGAGATGGAATTAGTTTTATTCTGTTTCTTTGTACGTAAAAAAGGGAATGTGAACATTTCCAGAGTGTGGCTAACGACTCCAGCAGATCTCACTATGACAGCTTAACTAAAAGGAGAGAACCAGAAGGACACACAGACACAAGAGCACTCTGGAACAGTTTGGCATTCCTCCACTCCACCGTCCATAAACCTGAGTGACCGCATGCGAGTAGCGGGACGACAGCACCAGAGTCTCAGTATACTATAATTTCCTGTGTCCATGGACCCCTGGATGTGCTGCCTTTATCTAAGGGGGAACATTAACTACCAAAAGCTAAACTGAACAAGTGAGTTTTCAGCCTAGATTTAAAGATTGAGACTGTGTCTGAGTCACGAACATTTTCTGGAAGATCATTCCAGAGTTTGGGTTTTATAAGAAAAGGCTCTTCTCCCAGCTCAACCTTATGAATTCTAGGAACTATTAATAAGGCAGCACTCTGTGATTTGAGTAGTTGTGATGGCTTGTAATAGGAAATAAGGTCTTGCAGGTCTTGCATTTTATAATCATTACGGAATTTAACAGGCAGCCAATGAAGTGATGATAGCACTGGGCCGATATGATCAAATTTCCAATTTAATGGATCTAATTTAATGATGGGCGGCACAGTGGCGTGGTGGGTAGCGCTGTCGCCTCACAGCGAGGAGGGCCTGGGTTCGATTCCCCGGCCGGGCGGCCAGGGTCCTCTCTGTGTGGAGTTTGCATGTTCTCCCCGTGTCTGCGTGGGTTTCCTCCGGGTTCTCCGGTTTCCTCCCACAGTCCAAAGACATGCAGTCGGACCAATTGGACATGCTAAATTGCCCCTAGGTGTGAGTGTGTGAGTGACTGTCTGTGTCTGTCTGTCTGCCCTGCGATGGACTGGCGACCTGTCCAGGGTGTATCCTGCCTTCCGCCCGAAGACTGCTGGGATAGGCTCCAGCATCCCCCCGCGACCCTGACGGAGAAGCGGCTTAGAAAATGGATGGATGGATGGATGGATGGAATTTAATGATCTATTGTTTATTCTTTTTTGTTTTCCTGCTTCTTTCTTGATCTATGTAGCTAGATTACATATTTTTGTCTTCTCTTGAGGCCCCCAGTTTTACACAGAACTGACATTCTTTTGGAATCCATATGATGAAAGTTATTACAGACGGGGAGACAGAGATGCACTCCTCGATAAACTTGCGAGACATTACTGTATTACTGTAATGGCTACACGGACACAGATTTTTTTTTTACATTAATAGATGCAGTAGTATGCAAGAATTTTGAACACTTCCTGTCCTGTCCTCAACTGAAGCACCTTTTTTAGCTTGAGGACAGGACAGTAAAACAACACCTTCTGGCTGGCTTACCTACAGATGTTTAGAGTGAAACCTTTGTGAGATTTTTTGCTTGACGTGAGCTTGTTTCTGCTGGGCTTATGCAGTTCAACGATCATCCAGAGAATTATAGAGCATGGAGAGCATCATTCATAAATGCTATCAGAGATCTTAATGTCTTAGCTAGTGAGGAGATGGATTTGCTTGTTAAATGGCTAGGCAGTGAGTCAGCAGATCACGCAAATAGGATAAGAGCTGTGCATATTAATCATCCCCAACAAGGACTTAAAGTTATATGGGATAGACTCAATGAATGTTATGGTTCAGCAAAGGTTATAGAGAGCTCCTTGTTTAAGAGGTTAGAGAATGTTCCTAAGATCTCAAACAAGGATAACCGTAGGTTAAGGGAGCTTGGAGACCTTCTCCTGGAACTTCAAGCAGCAAAGGCTGATGGTGATCAACCCATGGTATCAATCCAGTGGTGCAGAGGTTGCCATTTTAGCTGCAGGAAAAATGGCTCACACTTGATTCCAAGTACAAAGAGGAGCATAATGTGTCTTATCCTCCATTCAGCTACCTGGTGGAATTTGTGTGTCAAGTAAAAATGCACAATGACCCAAGCTTTAGTCTCTGGACAGTCCAAGAAGAACTATTAGGGCAGAACAAAAGAACATACAAACAAGATCATCGAAGGATTGTTGCTGTTCACAAGACAGAAATTCCTTCAAATAGTTCACCTGCTGAATCAAAATCCAAGAGGAACGCAGATCCAGCAAAGCACTGCCTCCTGCATATCAAACCTCACCCTTTGCCTAAATGCCATGGGTTCAGGGAGAAACCTATTGAAGAAAGGAAGGCATTTCTAAAACTACAAGGAATTTGTTACAAGTGCTGCAGATCCTTAGTGCACATGGCAAAGAACTGTGACAATGATGTCAAGTGTGTGGAATGCGGAAGTGACACTCATGTTTCAGCACTTCACCCAGGACCTGCCCCATGGTCCTTCAAGTCAGAATCTCTGGAGCATGGCGGGGAGGAAACCGATAGCCCTGTAGAAGGTGCTGTGCCTTCAGCTTGTACTAAGATATGTGGTAAGGACATCTCTGGACGCTCATGCTCAAAAATCTGCCTTGTCAGTGGGCCATCCAGGAAAAGCAGTATGCCTATATGCTGTATTAGATGACCAGAGTAAAAGGTCTGTGTACGGTCAGAGTTTTTTTTACCTTTTCAACATCACAGGCTACAGCTCTCCATACTCCCTTAAGACATCAAATCAAATCAAATCAAATTTATTTATATAGCGCTTTTTACAACTGATGTTGTCACAAAGCAGCTTTACAAAAATGGGAATCACAGCACAGAGAATCAGACAAAACACTGAACATAATATACAGAATATACAGAACCCCCGTGAGCGCTGAGGCAAGGAAAAACTCCCTCAGAGCTGGAGGAGGAAGAAACCTCGGGAGGACCAAGACTCACATCTAAAGGGGGGACCATCCTACCACTGGTCAGACAACTTATAAGTTAAACATTGAAAAGTCAATTTTACATCCACGCAGTTCTAATATATTCAGGTGTGTATAATCAACAGTGGAAACAATTAGAGTTCATATAGATTTGGATGTGATCTGTAGTGGAGAAGCTGCGTTCCAGAAACTTCCATCAGTCTGGTCAATCAGGGGGACAGGGGGACTTGAGGGTGGGACATCCATCAGTATTGGGCCGGACCGGTGGACAGTCAGTAACTCGGAGGAAGGAAAGATTTAGGAATTAGTTTAGACTGGATTTATGAAGAACAGAAAATGTAAAAAATTATCAGAGTGTGACTAATGACTCCGGCAGGTCTGAATATAACAGCCTAACTAAAGGGAGAGAGCCAGAAGGTAACATAGACACGGAGGCTCCCTGAGACACTGGCATTCACCCACTCCACCGTCCACAAACCTGAGTGACTGCATGTAGTGAGTGACAGCAGCACCAGCATCTCAGTTTACCCACAATTCACTATGTCCATGAACCCCTGGATCTGCAGCCTTATCTAAAGGGAATTAACATTAACTACCAAAAGCTAAACTAAACAAGTAAGTTTTTAGTCTAGACTTAAAGATTGAGACTGTGTCTGAGTCCCGAACATTATCGGGGAGATTATTCCAGAGTTGGGGCACTTTATAAGAGAAAGCTCTTCCTCCTGCAGAGCTTCTCTGAATTTTGGGAACTACTAGGAAGCCAGCACCCTGTGATCTAAGTAATCGTGGTGGTTCATAATAGGAGATAAGGTCTCTCAGATACTCAGGAGCGAGCCCATGTAGGGCTTTATACGTTAACAGGAGAATTTTATAGTCTATGCGGAATTTGACTGGAAGCCAGTGAAGAGCTGATAGGACTGGACTAATATGGTCAAATTTTCTAGTTTTAGTAAGGACCCTGGCTGCAGCATTTTGAACTAGCTGAAGTTTATTTAAGTTACTGCTAGAACATCCTGACAGTAGCGCATTACAGTAGTCTAGCCTTGACGTAATGAAGGCATGTACTAATTTTTCTGCGTCATGTAAGGATAAAGCATTTCTTAGCTTGGCGATGTTACGGAGATGTAGAAAAGCTGTTTTAGTAACATTAGATATGTGTTTATCAAATGCTAGATCTGAATCTATGATAACGCCAAGATTTTTAGCTGTTGAACCAGGTGTGACTGAGAAGTCGGCCAGATTCTGGACATGTGCTGGAATATTAGAAACAGAAGGCAGACAAGCATGTGATTTTCAGATAGAATCAATTAATGGTAGCATCACTTGTCCTTTGCCAACACTGATTGAATGTAATTTGATTCCTCACAATCGTCAAGAGATTGCTACACCGGAAGTGACGCTTAACTACTCCCACTTGAAACACTTGGCTAACCAAATCCCAGAGCTTGACCTACAAGCACCTATTATGCTCCTGCTGGGCAAAGATATCATTAGAGTCTGCAAAGTCCAAAGACAAGTGAATGGCCCATATGATGCACCTTATGCACAGAAAATGGGTCTGGGTTGGGTGATCGTGGGAGATGTGTGCCTCGGAGAGGTACACAAACCAGCTACAGTCAGCACTTACTACACCAACACACTAGAAAAAGGTCGTCCATCTCTCTTCGAACCATATCCTCACCGCTATCTTGTAAAAGAGAAATATTGCAACATGCAATATAGCAAATATTACAAAAACATATCAAGATAGATCACCATGCTGAAGACTATGATGTGTTTAAAAGAACAAAGGATGATGACAAAATAGTTCCTTCAATTGAGGACATGCAGTTCCTGGATATCATGAATCAGGGAGTCTACAAGGACAGAGATAACAGCTGGGTGGCTCCGTTAACATTTTGAGTAACTCGGCTATATCTCCCCAACAGCCATTCCCAAGCAGTAGAACGCCTGAACCCACTTCAAAGAACCTTCCAAAAGAAGCCGGAAATTAAGTTCCAGTTCTTTGAATTCATGAAGAAAATATTCCAGAGTGGCCATGCAGAAGCAGCCCCTGCATTAAAACCAGAGGAGCAATGCTGGTACTTACCTCATTTTGGAGTGTACCATCCTAAGAAACCATCTCAGATCAGAGTTGTTTTTGACTCAAACGCTCAACACAAGGGCATGTCATTGAACCAAATCCTCCTAACTGGACCAGATCATAATAACAACCTCATTGGGGTCTTCCTTCGGTTCCAAAGAGATGCCATTGCCTTTACTGTGGACATACAGCAAATGTTCCACTGTTTCATTGTTCGGTCTAAAGATAGAAACTTTTTGAGATTTCTCTGGTTCCAAGACAACAACCCAGAGAAAGAAGTGGTGGAATATTGCATGAAGGTACATGGGAACAGTCCTTCTCCAGCGGTAGCTATTTACTGCCTCAGAAGAGCAGAAGGAGTTCGGAGAGGATGTCAGACAGTTTGTTTAGCGAGACTTCTATGTGGATGATGGGTTAAAATCTTTGCCTACAGCAGATGCAGATTGCTTAGGAGAACATAGGAATCACTTGCTGCACCTCAAACTACACAAACTTGCCTTAAACAGCAAAGAGGTCATGGATGCATTTGCACCCGAAGATTATGCCAGTAACCTGAAAGACCTTGATCTAGGTTTGGAAAATCTTCCAGTACAGTGCAGCCTCTGCCTTCTGTGGGACTTAAACTCAGACTGCCTAATGTTCCGCATGTTGGATGAAGAAAGGCCATTCACTTGACGTGGAGTGTTGTCGACAGTAAATAGTCTATTTGACCCCCTTGGATTTGTAGCCGCTGTGACAATCCAGGGAAAGGCATTTCTCAGAGAGATCGCCATAGACTCCTCAGATTGGAATGCTCCATTGCCCCCTGACAAGGAGCAGCTATGACGAACGTGGAAACATTCTTTACTAGAATTACAATGCCTACAGATCCTTAGGTCATACTCTATTGTGTCATCAAAAGAAGCCAAGTTCAGAGAGCTCTGTGTTTTCTTGGATGCTTCAGAGATGGCAATAGCAGCTGTAGCATGTCTTAAGGTTGTGGACAAAGATGGGAATTGCCACACAGGATTTGTCTCAGGCAAAGCAAGACTGGCCCCACATCCAGAACAGACTATACCCTGCTTGGAGCTTTGTGCGATAGTAATGGCAGTAAACATGTCTGAATCCATCACCTCTGAAATAGACATCAAGATGGATGCAGTCACCTTCTACACTGATAGTAAGGTCGTAGTCGGGTCCATTTACAATGAGAAAAGGAGATTTTGTGTGTATGTTAATGACAGAGGATCAGAAGAAGCACACTTATGTGCGCACCAAGCATAACCCTAAAGACATTGCAACACGGCCAATACCCACTGTTGATCAGAAAGATAACATCTGGTTCACTGGTCCCAAGTGACAGCATTGTCCACAGTGGTTCCTGTGCACTTGGGATCCCATAGCTTTGAATGCTTCTCAAGCTGGAATTCTCTCACTAGAGCTGTCAGTGTTCTGATCCACATCATTCAGTGTTGCAAGAAAACTCAAAATAACAACACAGAGCAGTGTAAAGGATGGCACCATTGCAATTCAGCCCTGGCTGTAGATGCGCTCACTCAGAGTACAGCTGTTATTATCCACACAGTTCATCAGGAAGTCTACACTGAGGAGCTGGAATGCCTCAGATCTAACATATAACTCCCCAAGAATAGCTTGCTATGCATGCTAGACCCCTTCATTGACCAAGATGGCCTTCTGAGACTCGGAGGTCTCGGAGGAAACAGGCAGATCTTGGACATGATGAGAAAAGGCCCGTCATCCTACCATCATGTATCTACCCTCCTAATGTGTCACTTTCATGAGCAGACACATCATCAAGTTTGGTATTTTACAGAGGGTGCTATCCGGTCTGCTGGCTGTTTGATAGTTGGGGGAAAGTGGTGTGTAACCAGCCTCACTTTTAAGTGTGTGACATGTCATAAACTTAGAGGGCAATCTGAAGTGCAGAAGATGGCAGATCTGCCCCCTGACAGGCTGAGCATGGATCCCCCCTTTACTCATGTGGGCTTAGATTTGTTTGGGCCCTGGTCTGTATCTGCACATAGGACTAGAGGGGGCCATGCTGAAATTAAGCGGTGAGCTGTGCTTTTTACATGTTTGAGCATTAGGGCCATCCAAATCGAGGTTGTGGAGTCCATGGACTCTTCTAGCTTTATAGTTGCCTTAAGGAGATTCCTTGCTCTCAGAGGTGAACAGGTTCCTCACAGAACGTGGCTATACATGGACGTTCAACACTCCCCACTCTTCCCATATGGGAGGAGTCTCAGAAAGAATGATAGACATCACACAAAGAATTCTGGATTCCATGTTACAGCAAATGGGGTAAACCAAACTCACTATTGAGGTGCTCACAACCTTCCTGGCAGAGGTTACCCGCCATTGCCAAAAACAGACCATTAGTTCCGGTGTTGACTGACCCTTTGGATCCTTTCATACTCACTCCAGCTACCCTACTCACCCAGAAAGGGGGCCTTATCCTCTTCCAGGTGGCAACTTCCAGGATTCTGGATCCAGGCAACAATGGCGCAGTTCAACAGACCTGACCTGGAAGTGTGGTTCTCTAGCAGGATTTGCAGTCTTAGAGAAATGACTGGCCCTTGGGGATTGTAACAGATGTTCATCAGGAAGCATTTGTGAAGTTTGTGCAGACATAAAGGTGGATTTAGTAGATTGATTATTGATGTTATCATTAGTCATACTGTTGTATTCCACCATGTTTCCAGACTTAAAATCATCATCATCGTCGTCGTTAACCGCTTAATCCAGATAGGGTCGCGGTAGCAGTTGGAGAGCAGAGAATCCCAGATGACCCTGTCCCCTGCAACTTCCTCCAGCTCTTTCCCAGGGACCCCAAGCCTCCAGCAGGTCCTAGGACAACCCCGGGGTCTTATCCTGGTAAACCCCCCCTGGGAGGCATCCAGGGGGCATCCAAAGCAGATGCCCTAACGACCTCAGCTGGCTCCTCTCAATTCTGACAGGCTGAGCATGGATCCCCCCTTTACTCATGTGGGCTTAGATTTGTTTGGGCCCTGGTCTGTATCTGCACATAGGACTAGAGGGGGCCATGCTGAAATTAAGCGGTGAGCTGTGCTTTTTACATGTTTGAGCATTAGGGCCATCCAAATCGAGGTTGTGGAGTCCATGGACTCTTCTAGCTTTATAGTTGCCTTAAGGAGATTCCTTGCTCTCAGAGGTGAACAGGTTCCTCACAGAACGTGGCTATACATGGACGTTCAACACTCCCCACTCTTCCCATATGGGAGGAGTCTCAGAAAGAATGATAGACATCACACAAAGAATTCTGGATTCCATGTTACAGCAAATGGGGTAAACCAAACTCACTATTGAGGTGCTCACAACCTTCCTGGCAGAGGTTACCCGCCATTGCCAAAAACAGACCATTAGTTCCGGTGTTGACTGACCCTTTGGATCCTTTCATACTCACTCCAGCTACCCTACTCACCCAGAAAGGGGGCCTTATCCTCTTCCAGGTGGCAACTTCCAGGATTCTGGATCCAGGCAACAATGGCGCAGTTCAACAGACCTGACCTGGAAGTGTGGTTCTCTAGCAGGATTTGCAGTCTTAGAGAAATGACTGGCCCTTGGGGATTGTAACAGATGTTCATCAGGAAGCATTTGTGAAGTTTGTGCAGACATAAAGGTGGATTTAGTAGATTGATTATTGATGTTATCATTAGTCATACTGTTGTATTCCACCATGTTTCCAGACTTAAAATCATCATCATCGTCGTCGTTAACCGCTTAATCCAGATAGGGTCGCGGTAGCAGTTGGAGAGCAGAGAATCCCAGATGACCCTGTCCCCTGCAACTTCCTCCAGCTCTTTCCCAGGGACCCCAAGCCTCCAGCAGGTCCTAGGACAACCCCGGGGTCTTATCCTGGTAAACCCCCCCTGGGAGGCATCCAGGGGGCATCCAAAGCAGATGCCCTAACGACCTCAGCTGGCTCCTCTCAATTCTGACAGGCTGAGCATGGATCCCCCCTTTACTCATGTGGGCTTAGATTTGTTTGGGCCCTGGTCTGTATCTGCACATAGGACTAGAGGGGGCCATGCTGAAATTAAGCGGTGAGCTGTGCTTTTTACATGTTTGAGCATTAGGGCCATCCAAATCGAGGTTGTGGAGTCCATGGACTCTTCTAGCTTTATAGTTGCCTTAAGGAGATTCCTTGCTCTCAGAGGTGAACAGGTTCCTCACAGAACGTGGCTATACATGGACGTTCAACACTCCCCACTCTTCCCATATGGGAGGAGTCTCAGAAAGAATGATAGACATCACACAAAGAATTCTGGATTCCATGTTACAGCAAATGGGGTAAACCAAACTCACTATTGAGGTGCTCACAACCTTCCTGGCAGAGGTTACCCGCCATTGCCAAAAACAGACCATTAGTTCCGGTGTTGACTGACCCTTTGGATCCTTTCATACTCACTCCAGCTACCCTACTCACCCAGAAAGGGGGCCTTATCCTCTTCCAGGTGGCAACTTCCAGGATTCTGGATCCAGGCAACAATGGCGCAGTTCAACAGACCTGACCTGGAAGTGTGGTTCTCTAGCAGGATTTGCAGTCTTAGAGAAATGACTGGCCCTTGGGGATTGTAACAGATGTTCATCAGGAAGCATTTGTGAAGTTTGTGCAGACATAAAGGTGGATTTAGTAGATTGATTATTGATGTTATCATTAGTCATACTGTTGTATTCCACCATGTTTCCAGACTTAAAATCATCATCATCGTCGTCGTTAACCGCTTAATCCAGATAGGGTCGCGGTAGCAGTTGGAGAGCAGAGAATCCCAGATGACCCTGTCCCCTGCAACTTCCTCCAGCTCTTTCCCAGGGACCCCAAGCCTCCAGCAGGTCCTAGGACAACCCCGGGGTCTTATCCTGGTAAACCCCCCCTGGGAGGCATCCAGGGGGCATCCAAAGCAGATGCCCTAACGACCTCAGCTGGCTCCTCTCAATTCGGAGGAGTAGCAGCTCTGCTCCGAGCTCCTCCCAGATTGCCGAGCTCCTCACCCTATCAAATAGAGTATAGCCCGCCACCCTGCGAAGAAAGCTCATTTCCACCGCTTGTGTTCACAATCTCATTCTTTTGGTCATTACCCACAGCTCATGACCATAGATGAGGGTTGGGATGTAGACTGACCGGTAAACAGAGAGCTTTGCCTTATGGCTCAGCTCCCTCTTCACCACTACAGACCGGTACAGTGACCGCATTACTGCTGCCGCCTGTCCCAGCCTGTGGCCGGTCTCACAATCCCTCTTCCCATCACTCGTGAACAAGACCCCGAGATACTTAAACTCCTTTACCTGGGGCAAGTCCTTTTCCCTTACCTGGAGTGGGGATGCTGTCCTTTTCTGGGCTTAAAATGTGACAGAGAATTATGTGGATTTCTTTCTCAGTTTTACCCTACTCCAAGTGCCTTCAGTAAACAGAGATATACTGGAATCTCTTGTTCGTGTGGTTATTGGAGAGGAGTTTAGCCTGTCAATCTAAGCAAGGCGCTTCAGTTGAGAACAGGACACTTCCAGTCAAATTACACATTTTGTTGAATTTCTAAGGAAAAAATAAGTTAACCAAGGGAACAAACTTAAATATAATAATATAATATAATATTTTCCTGTACCATACTGGAAAAAGCAAAACATAAATGGCATGCACAGGCCACTATGTCTTACTTTTTTCAATATGTTAAATTTAGCAAAGAAACATTAACTGTGCATTAGAATGATGATAATAGAAATATATAAAAAAGAATGCCAATAGCAGTTGGAAAAAAATGCCACAGTGTACAAATATAAATAACACATCACAGATGACTTCATACGCCGAGAACTATACGATGTATCACAAATTTCAAGCTGCTGATTTGGTTCATTGGTGGAGCAGTAGCATGTGTTACAGCTTGCATATGTACATGCGTCATGTAACTGCCAAGATATGTTGCATGCAACTCGTAACGTGCATCTGTTTGTAAAGCCAGCCTAAAGAAGAAAACTAAAGATACTAGCAACTAAAAGAAATAATAACATTTTTGGGGGCAAGACTATACCATGCATTGTACTTTTTTTCAGGCACGCTGTTGATATATCTATTGATAAAGGTTGTGTATATGATGCAGTTTGAAACAAGATATAACAACCTCTTTGTGATCGTCATTCACCCTGAGGGGGGGATCGTAGCTTCTCAGGGCAGGGGGAGAGCAGCTGGTATTTTATTTCATTGAGTGGTCTAAGTGTGTGTGTGTGTGTGTGTGTGTGTGTGTGTGTGTGTGTGTGTGTGTGTGTGTGTGTGTTTGAGGAGGCAGACATAGTGTGCATTCACCTTCAGTCTAACTACAAGGGCAAGAAGTTCTGGCCAGCACACCAGGTTGCAGTCACAGACCTTAAGACCGCAGCAGTGAAACTCTATCCTTGTGTGAAGACATTTCTCGTATTGCAGATGTCCAGTGAATCACACTATAAATCTTCCTGAATCCTTTCTGTGATGCAGCTCTTACTCAAGCTTGTCTGCATCAACTCAGCATATACATATATATAGTATAGACCTGAAGAAAGGCACAATCCACATTCACTTACACACATACTCAGGGCTGTAGTAAAGATGTAGCCCTGCTCATGTTACAGCCTGTGGTTTGACAGAGCTGAGCTTATTGATGCAGCTATTCTGAAGCTGAGAGCAGAAAGAGGAGCTCTATTCTACTCTCACTGGGACTAAAACACTGTGTGTGTGTGTGTCTCTCAGCGTGTGTGTGTGTGTATGTGTGTTCAGGGAGAGAGTAAGACATGGTGTATAATTAGTGTGTGTAACGCATGGCTGGGCTGTGTTTTGGGTCTGGCCCAGTGCAGAATCTGCCCATTGACTCATTGGCTACTCCCGTCCAGCTTGACACACGATCCGGCCCCATGCACACTAGCCAATTAAAAAGTAAAGTCAATGGCTCCGCTAATTGATTTACTGTAGTGCCTTTTTTTGAGTGAGGGAGACTAGCTGTCAGAGCTAAGCTAACAGCTATGAGGCAGATTTCATTTCAGTGTAGAAGGGTAAGTAAAGGTGACTCTGTAACAGCCATAGTGAAGTGGAAAGAATTCTTTTTTTTGTTAGTTTTTTCCATTTTTTAATGGGGCAGTTCACTATCTTGACTATTTCAGTATCCCTGTCACGTGCATGAAATTTTTAGCTCACGATTAATTGCCATATATGTAACTGTGATTGTCTTTTCTTGTTAATTGTTTGCAACTATTAAAGTACAAGCCTAAAGTGGCCAAAATGATTGATTAGCTGTCTTGATTTCTAGCTGTTGATACTTAGTAGCTACTATTGGTTGCACTGACTTGAATTTATATATGCTAAACTGTTTCTATCACACAGAATCTACATTTTTCCATCACAGAAAAGCTATTTTTTTTTCTAGAGAGGGAAAATATAAATATAAACCACTGTCACCTGCATACATGCATATAGATTTAGCTATATAATTAGTAAACAAACTGCCCTCTGGATGTCCCATAGCACCCAACACACTCAATTCACTCAATTCCTTGTTGTGGTATAATTTGACTGTGAAATCTAATGATTATGGAAAATTATTTCAGACAGCTTAAATAATTGCAATCATCTCAAATAACTGATCTTCACAAATGGTTGTGGTTCAGTGATTATGTAATAATTGTGCCTCCCTGAATAAAATTCATATACAACTCAGGGCACTATGCAAAATATGTTTTTACACTTTAAACTTTCCACACTGTAGTTACAGTACCAACTTTGAGATTACAAAATTGAACTGAATTGAGCAGTATTAAAAAATACTTTGCAAAGTGAGCAATACTGTCTTTAAAAGTGAAGTATTTTGTCAGCGTCTTTTCAGTCTTCCATCTCTTTCATATTAATAGAAGGGCTAACTTATTTACGCTGGCAGTTTGGAGTTGTAGTGATGGTGACTAGTGTTGTACTTGGATCTGGAAATTATCGGTCAGGGTTAGAATTGTTTGGAAATTTCACTCACAAGTCACTGGCAAAATAAAAAACAGAAACCTTTAATTTTGCAATCTAGTTTATGTTAGCCTAATGTGCAGCTAATACGTTCATTGATGCACTTTGGACAGTAGTCTACTGAGTTAGCATCAAGCAAAGATACATTCAAATCTTTTCACTATCATGAATGGCTTTGGAGAAAAAAAACATCAGGCTAAGCAACCACAACTCAGCTTGTAAAGTCCATATAACATTTATAATTCTGTTCTTTCTTACTATTTGCAGACAAATCAAAGATGTACACTACAAACAGCTTTTAATGATCTTTGAACCTGGTTTAACTGTTTACCATGGTTAAATAACAGTCTTAACTACAAATGATTGTTTTATTTTCAAATTACATTAACTTGCGAAGCTCATTCATCTGAGGGCAAAGTGATGTCTCAAGTGTTTTAATAGCATGATGGTGTCATTCATTCTCATTGATTCATTCATGTATTACATTTATGACACTTCACTTTTGGCGGCACGTCTTGCCTCTGAACTGAGCAGAAATCTTTAATATAGGGACGTTATTGCTGTTTGCCTGCAGTTATTTCTGACATTGATCTCTGTGTGTGTGTGTGTGTGTGGTGTGTGTTCATGTGTGTATTTGATCTGCACTATGCTTTCATTTTATTCCACATACAGCACTCTGGAACTACAGCTTGGGCACCAGAAAAAGACAGTGAACAAAAAAAGGGAACAAAAAGAAAAATGTGCAGTCACAGCAGCAATGGAAAGGGTTAGAGGGTATGAGAGACCCTAGGGAGAGAGAGTGGCCAGGAAAAAGCACAGAATGATTTAAACCTTACTGATATATTCAAAGACTTTTTATTTGTCCACTTTAAAGGGTGTGTATTGTGTATTCTTTGTAGTTCATTGTAGTTTTTTGAAAAAAATATATATATATGCTGTAGTATTAAATTAAAAATAAGTTTCACAGCATACCTTTGCTCCTCAATCTGTACACAGATTGTATCTATTTACTCTATCTATTTACAGAAACTAAGCTGCAAAGACAGCATATTTCACTGCTTCACAACATAATTCACTGTTTCTGTGATGAAAACCAAAACATTTACACATATCTACCCATTCCGATAACAGCCCCACCCATTTATATTGAAGCTACAATATAAGACTGCTTCTTGAATGAGGTATAATACAGCAGCTAATCAGACATAGAGTTAATCTCTGTCCAAAGAAAAAAAATCGTGTTTGTGATTTTTAGTTTTCGATGTAATTTGAGCTTAGCAGATGCCTTTTACATTGTGTAAACATGTCATGATTAAAGGACCCATCGAAATGCTCCAAAACTACATGGAGTAAAATCTCTTTACATTAACCTATATTAAAAGTGAAGAAGGTTTTTGCCCTCTCCTGTAATGTTACCATATTACAAAAACTTGTTTTTCTTTGGACAATAACAACATGTGTCTTTGAGGCAGTAACTAAATTAGCCTGTTGAATTCTAAAGAATAGAATAAGTTTGGAAAATGGCTATGTAAAAATGAATTAGGACTGCTTTTTACTGTGATAGTTTTGAACAATCATGAGCACATATTCAGAATTAAACTCACAACGGGCTTTTTATTGATTTGTTTCTGGAGTAGCAATGCAAGTTGACTGAAGTGTGAAGCTTATTCCTGTTCATATGTCTCCTTGCTGAAAATTCTAGTTTGTGAGAAACAAATTAAATGACTATGAATTTTTGGCTTTGTATCATGATGGATCATGTTATTCCCATAACAAAATAAATGCAACAGCATTGAGAAATCTTATTCATAATGTTGAAAAATAGATAAATATGCAGAAATAGCCTTTTCTGCATCTATATTAAAGGGTTAGGGCTATATTAAAGAAGTTCGGTGTCCAAGCTGATGTCAGTAAAATTGAAAAGGCTTTATTATGTTTTCACCAAAGACAGCCTCACACATAATTGTCTCACTGGAAAATCTACAGCATGTGAATACACACCTTCAGTTCCTCTATACATTTGCTTCCTTTACTGAATTCACACACGCGTGTACACACAAATCTACAGCACAAAGAACAGCAGCGGCACTTTCAAAGCAACATTAGTCAGGGAAAAAACTCTCCCTCGATTCATTTTTAATGCACTTTCTTTTTATGATTGTCTGAAATCCCAATCCTTATCTGGCTCTCAGGCTTCAGAGTTTTCCTCAAGAGCTACAGCTTCCCTCACGGCTTTTTTTGTTCTTAATTGTGTTTTTGTTTACGGCTGCTGAGACCGAACTCAACATTCATAAGCTGATTTGTATACATACATAGATATTAGCGGTGCTGCCTACAAGAGGATGAATGTCATGAATAATTAATACTTCCGTTAAGAACGTGCCATCCCTCCTCCGAAGAAGCCCCATTAATATTGAAGAAGCTTAAGGCCTTGTTAAAAGGAGAGGGACGGGCATCAAATGAAGCTGGGAATAAAACAGGCACTTGAAAGGCATGCTGGGAGAGCTGGGGTCGGCGTTGTTCATTTGCAGCAGACAGCTTCCGCCCTGCTTGCATGTTCCTGAGTCACGGAAAGAGTTGATTACTCTTGGCGCTTAGTGCTCTGTACAATATACTAAAAAGGAAGTATATGAATATAAATGACTTAATAGTAAATCCAGCAAATGAAATTGAAAAAAATATGTGAGAATATTATGAGTGAGTAATTAGGGAACTATTTGGGAGGGGAAATATTTAGATTAAGACACTGGCAGTCAAAAGCTTGGTGATGCCTACCTTTTTAAAAAATGATAAAATATTAAGTAACTGATCAGGCTTGCAATAACTTTACTTTTATTATGCTGCAAGCATTTGGCAGACGTGTTTGTCCAGGCTGACTTAAAATGTAATCATTTTACAGAGGTAGACCATTCTGTTGTTCAGATTATTGCCCATGGACTCTTATTGGTGTAGCTTGTTGTTGACAACAAAAAAATCATTATGCCACATGGAGGGCAATGTTACCCACTATGCTGTACCAACCATATAAATGTATTTTTATACCAAATCATTTTGTTTCATAGCCTAAATGTTTTATTTTTTTGTGGCTCCCAGGTTTAAACTGAAAACCTCTTGATCTGTGATAAGATGCACTAAGCTACACTCATATACAGTCAAGGGCATTTACTATGTAACCTAACACACAGTAAATATAAAACTGTTTAGATCTTGCTATTTTTCTTTGCCAAAACTGAAAGAACAGTCAACAAAAGTCCTGCCTTAAAAGGCTTTACACATTGAACATGCTTTATTCTTGCAATTTATTCAGATGACAGTAAACCAATTCGAGCATATCTATCTTTCAAATAAAAAGATCAGAACCTCCAAAAGCAGTTGAATCTGTGCTACAAATATCCTAGTTAAATGTGGAGAAACTCAACATTTCAGCTTCTGAATGGAGTGATCAAGCTCCCCATGCTACTTTTACTTTTCCAAAATAGACAATAGCTGTTGTCCAGGAGCAAAAAATTCAACCTTGGTTGCACTTAAAGGTATTGAGCCTGTTTGTTTTGTGAGTTTTTTGTTTATTGGCAGCTTTTTTCAGTTTTTCTTTCAGCGTGTCCTGATTTTCAGTTTCAGTGCAACACTTTTGTTAAACATCCCAACACTTTGTTGAAGCTGAGTAGTGTAAAATATACAAAATATGCTAATGTACTGTACATTTAAAACACTTACTTCAATATCTGGACATTGGCTTCTGTTGTACGTGGTTTCAAGTCAGCAAGTTTTCTTTTTACTGTGATTTTTTAAACATATGCTGCAGATGCTACAGATTGAGATTAGGCTGACAAATATTGCAGTTTCCTTCAGTGAAAAGTAGCAGTAAAAATAATACATTATACAGAAATATTTAATGAGCAGTGTATTTCAGTGTATGGCAAATGCTAGATTTTCAAAAGCTAATTTAATGTATGCGTGAAATACCTGCCTCATCCTGCCTTTAAAGCACCCATATGGACATTCTTCATTTGACCTTACAGTTCATGAACCCTAACAACCTGGCTTAATTTAGTAACTACCTTGCACACCCTTGCACTTTCTCAAAGACTTTCAGCTTCACAAATGCTGATGTAGGATGACTTCTGCTTGCACATGCATGCTCAAACTGCATACCCAACTCTGTCACACACATATAGTTTGCTCTCAGGAAGAAAAGAAGTCCACTTTGAAATGAAAATAAATAAATCATATTGCCCTGATTGAAGCCCTGCTCCCCTCACAGCCACAAACATAGCATTACTGTGACAATGCCATCCAGCATGGACTCGCGAGTCTATTTGCAGGCAAGTATTAAGTCAAACTCGCTCATCCAAAAAACCCTTGCTCCCCAAACAGAATGCCTCTCTCACCACTCCTTTCCTCTCCCTCTCTCATCCTGCACTGCTGAAAGAGTTTCCTGGTTGGCAGAAATTTAACATTAGATCCTTCTTTTCTTCCGCCCCCTACCCCCCCTCCCTTTATCTCAGCTGGCCACCGTGGCAGTTAAAAGCAAATAAAATCGTTTAGTGTGGAGTTAATGCAGCAAATAACAAGTCATAAGCGGGATTTTATCAAGGCCATAAAGTGCTTTTCAGCAAGAAAATGGGACATGCCTGAAACACTGTAAAAAATGCCATCCTGGCCTGAGAAACAAATCATTTCATTCTTTTCCTTTTGTTGCCAATACAAGTCTCTTATTATATGTGGCTAATCGAGAGTGAGAGAATTCTCGAGGGACAGAAATATATCTTCAGTTATGCTGGTGTAAAACATTAGCCTCTATTCTTTCTCAGGCAAGCTTTCTGTTCCTGATGTCAGTGGCAGAATTAGCAGAGGAATGAAATGATATTACCCCCCCTGTATTCCATAGAGTCTCTCTCTGTCTCTTGCTCTGCATCTAAGGACTACAGAAGCAGCATAGCACTGTTTTACCTCAAGGACAAAGGACAAGGATCTTTCTATAGCACAAATTAAAGGGGCCATATCCTGCATTTCCAACCAGGTGGAATTAAACAGGCACTTTTGGTTAACCTGATGCGTTGCCCAGAAATATGTATGAATCAGAACATCTTGTTGGACATTTCATTCTACACCTATGGGCATTGCTATAGAATTTGTCCCTCTTTTGCTGCTACAGCAGTATTTCCTCTCCTGGGAAGGCTTTTGTAACATGGCCGCAGCGATTTGTTTTGATTCAGATGCAAGAACATGTAAGGGCCAGGGATTGATGTTGAGCAAAAAGCCGTATTTCACATTTACATATCATTCCAAGGATTTATAACACTCAAGGGCCTGCCACAAAGTGTTATTAAAACATTCAAAGCACACAGTTCTCTAGAATGTCACTGTGTGCTGTAGCATTATGAACTCCATTTACTAGAATAAGGGGCCAAAATCATTAAAAATAGCCCTAGAACATCACTCACCCTCCATCAGACTTTATAGTTGGCGCTATGCATTTGCATTTGGGCACGTAGTGTTCTCCTGTTATTCACCAAACCCAGATTTGTTATCAAACTGCCAGGTTTGCTTCAGAGTTCCAGAGCCACTGATTATATGCTTTATGCCACTCCAGCTGACACTTGGCTCTGCGCATAGTTTTTAAACCCTGACAATGTTTACATACTTTATAAACCATTTTTTTCATGATATAGGCACTTTACAGCTGAATGTAAACAAATGCAAAAATAAGCACCTCTGAGATGCTAAAAAGCTTTTTTCTTTTAAATTTGACGAGAAGCAGTAAAGTTGTACCCTCACAAACCCTCTACTCTCACCATTTGCCATCCAGTGCATTGCCATGCTCTTGAGTGTTAAAGCCTGAATAAAGGTGCACACACTCATGCATGCCTAGCTTCTTCCATTCTGCCTCTCCACAGTTCACGCTAGGGTCCCAGCATCCTCCATCTTCGCATCATCCTCTCCCCTCTTCCAGAGGGCGTCCTGGGGTTTAGAACGCAAAGGATTGCTCTCTCTCTCCCCATGTAGGTCAGCCCCCCACTGGGCTCTCTGTGTGCTAAATCGGACTCTGTTTATGGAGGATATTACAATCAGCAGCTTCTTCCAGTTTATCCATGTCCCAGTAACCCCCTGCCTTTCTGACCAGTAGGCAAAAGGCAGTGAAGGTTGGGGGAGGTTAGCCTCTTTTGAGTGTATGACAGGCAGGCGGGTAGTGGCTGTCTTCTTAACAGGATTACACAGTAATCCACAAGACACACTTGCATGGAGAATGAGACTCCACGCCTTACACATACACACACACATGCGCGTGCGTGCGCGCACGCAAACACACACACACTCACAAACACACACACACACATACATGCATACACACAGTCAAGACACGCTGGCCTCTGTGCTTTTGTGTGAGTAGGAGTAGGACTTTTAGAGAGTTTACAGAGTTGCTGGCTGTAAATCCAATATCGAAATGATAATAATAAAAATGTCTTCACATGTTTTGGCAGCGGATACTGTATATTGAGAATGCCTAGTGTGCACTCATGCACATTTCTCACTTAACCTCAGGGGATGGGCTACCCTCAGAAGTGTGAGAAGCATAAAGATTCTGTTGAAAAGCCTGTATGCCACTGTCTGTAGGCCGGAACCGGGAGAGTCTCTGTTAATGAGGGTGAAATTGCAGTACCACTATTGCAGCCTTCCAAGCTCTCCGGGGGAATACGTCCATTGTTAGTCGCTACAACCATCTGCTTGGTCAGACAACTGTCTCCTCAAAGCAGGCATAAGATGCTCAAAGTGTTGTACCCTTGTCTATAATTGTGCCCATGGCCAGTCAGCTACATAGCTGAGCCACGCTCAGTTTAAAGTTTTCCTTTGATGCTTTGGGCTTCCACAAGAGGAGATAGGGAACTTCATCTGCATCTTGACAGACACATCTTCCATTAGTCATGGTGCAGTCTCTTCAGCTATGTGCTGTAAAATGACACACACAACTCAGGCTGGCCCTGTCTCTGTGAGTCCTGTATCCCTATGCCTGCTTACATAAACCACCAAAAGTCAATTCCAATTGTGGCAGACCCGGTCTGATGTGGATATATTTAGCATTGCATTCTCTTTATCTTTTTTAACCACTGTGTTTGCCTTCCTGGCCCTGCATGCCCAAGCAGCAATAAAAGATTCATGTATTCCTGCCCTCCGGTGGTGCAGTGGCACACTTACTTTACATCCTAAGCAATTAATGTCCACTAGATTCAGAGTACAATGCAGTGGTCTCACTTGGGCCATTTAGGGTCAGTTCTGCTGGGGACATAGTTGCGTCACTAACCTCAGATGAGCGAGAGGCTATGGCCAGGGACAGTGGTCGTATCGGTTTTACTTTTGTGTGCCTGCCCACTAATGGTTTATTGATTGTGTATGTAGTGGGCTTTGCTGTGCACAAGTCTTTCTCTCCAAGTCTCTCTGCATCTCTCTCTGTCTCTCTGTCTCTCTCTCTTTTTCTGGAAAATCTGCCTTTTCTCTCTGGAAAAGTGCCAGCACTGAGGCTCTTGAGGGTTTTAACGGCACAGAAGGATATGTGCCACTCAGAGCCAAGGTCGTGCTGTGCCTCCATATTGTCTTTTATGAGAAGGTGGGCAGCACTAACTACTGATATGGCCTCATGTTTGATTTATCACTCTTGCCAATGGCATGCAGATCTGCCACAGACTGCTTTCTAGAACCTTAATGCCCTTAGCAAGGTTTATGCCTTAGCAAGGTTTAAGGTTTATAATATATATATATATATATATATATATATATATATATATATATATATATTGTGTATATATATAAAAAAAAAATTTCCTCTCTCTATTTGCATCATTTAATTCATGCTGGACAAGGCAAACCTATATTAAAAAGTCAGTTGAAAACGAATCTCTCTTTCTCTGCTTTCCATACAGGTGACCCCAGTAGCCGGACCTCCGGAAGGGGGCACAAGAGTAACCATCCACGGGGTCAACTTGGGCCTGTCCTTCTCAGAGATGGTGGATAATGTGCAGGTTGCAGGAGTCCCGTGTACCCCAAAAGAGGATGGTTACATCATTGCCGAACAGTAAGTCCTTAAATAATCTGACCAAACAGATACAGAGGGCCTACAGAGTTACCAGTATTACTGAAAACCTTATTTTATACTATAACAATCAGATACCTGAAATGGGGGGAAAAAAATTCACTTCTGAGCATATAATACGTTGCTTCATATGACAGCTTTTCTAGAGACGGCTAAGCATAAAATGCACCCAGACCTAACCTTGAGGGTTACATGTTACGGGAATGTAATGTTATTGGAATGTGAGGGAGCTGATGAAAATTAATACCAAATTAAATCAATAAACCAATAAAACCAGAAAAAATGCTAAACTCCACTCACTGTGCTACAATGTTTGGATTATTTGAGATATTTGAGAAATTATTTCAAAGTCAGTAATTGACAGTCATAGCAGTTGGTAACTAATATTATTAAACGCTGTTTAATTTTTGCCCAAATTAACAAAAATACTGGCTGATATTCTTGCTCTGTAAAATAAGATCCCTAGGAGTTCAGCACTAAAATAAGTCTGAAATCCTGCTGTGAATGTGCAGCCAGACCAGTAAGAGAAAATTCCCAGAATATTCATGAATATCCCTATATGTCAATGAAACAAACTGTTTAATATTTAGACAAAAAAAAAAATAATCTAGTTTAGCTTTTATCTTTAATTCATCTCAAAATAGAATGTGCTGGAAAAAAGGCATGTCCTACATTAACCATAATGTTGAGCAGAAAGAGGATCTGTTTCAAAGAACACTTGCTCTTTCTCATCCACTCTAAAACAGCATTGTTTGTACACTAACCAGGACCAAAGGCATCCAATTAGAGTTGTCATAACAGTAAGACATGTGATCTGCTTCATAAGGGGTGTTCATGGGATTCTGCTCTGCTCCAGTGAACCTGCTGGCAGTTCTCTCTTCACACAGGAACATCTTCACAAAGGCACTACAAACAACTTATGATGGACGGTATCCCTGTTGACAGCAGTCGCAGACCCTCTTGAGCAGAAAAAAGGCCTAATTAGAAAGGAGGGCAGACCTGGCTAGCCTCTGTCTGCAGGATAGCTATCCACCTCATACTACCCCCTACCCTTCCATGATCCCTCAGCATCTGTTTGTGTTTACTCGTTTAATTTTGCTGAACGGCTAGTTAACCCTCCCCTTGCAGACCTCTGCAAATAATCCCTGTGCCAGCAATTTATATGTGCCTATTAGGCAATACTGCAAAAACAGAACAATACAACAATGTCCAACTTGGTTTTACATTTAAAAATCTTTTTTTTTTTTGTCAATATTCTGTTACACTGACCCCACTTTTGCCCCAGTTACTATGAAAGAGCACATTTGTGTGTGGATTGTGAAGATGCACCATATTTCTGTCACTGAAATTTTTGGCTAAAAAATGGACTGAACAGGAAAAAAAAGTGACCAGAAAAGGTTAAATTTGATCAGGTATCAAAATATCAGACTTAATAAAAAATTTTATGCCAATGAACTTCATCAGTTATTCTGAAAATTTAAACAGTTTGAGCAGAAGATTAACAGAAGATTAACAGTGAAAATGTTGACCGCAATCTAGTTCACAATTTTTTCAAGGGGCATTAGAGACATAATTTTTAGTCACTGTTTTTGAGGGTGCAATACTCTTTGAACATTGTTCTTGAAATTTTTTTTTTTTTGGTTCAGCATGTCCAAAATTTAGGTTTTGGCCAAGAAATTACGTTTCAGGGTGTCACCAGTCAGTTGTTAGCAGTACTCTTCTGTGATCCTTCAGCATCTCTTTGTGTTTACTTGTTTAAATTTGACCCTACTCTAGAAAACAGTACCCTGATGCTTCCTCTGTTTACCGTGGTGCACATGCTGTTCCGGTCACCTACATACTGGTCTGTTTTACTGAACCACAGTTCACTCAGCCTTAAATAGGCTTCTCTTCACACTCATGCTCACCCTGCAGTCTTCTGGCTGACCCAAAAAGACCTGGAATAGAGCAAGAGCGATAGCGGGAGAGAGAATTGAGAGAACAAGAATACCAGCCACTAGGGGCTCATACATTGTGGTGTACTAAGAATGAAGCATTGCTCTTTGGACAGATATATACCTCCCATTCTGCTCTCCATGTGGTCGTTACCTTAACTCAACTGTGCCTTTTTCCTGCACTAAAACAGCACTGCTACAGGAGGAAGGCATTAAAACTACATCCTTATTAAATATATATATATTTATATATATATAGGTATATATATTTATATATATATATACATATATTCCCTTGATTTGCCCATTCCTGAGTTGTAAACCTACCCAATTAGAACACACAGAAACCATTTAAAAGTGTATGCAGTCTATGCACAAAAACACATAAATGATCTGATTTTGGCAGTTACTAGATTATCCAAATGGTCGTGTAAACAGCATACTGTGATATGTATAGACAGCAGATAAAGAAGAGCTACTCTCGAAGCAGCAATCATGCCCAAAGAAAGACAGCATTATGTGCAGTTGATAAGCATATATATTCCCAAATGAATCTTTGCTGCAAATATTGGAATTTGATGTCATTTATTTCTGTCTTCACTCTGCTTGTTATGCAAAGCAACTGTTTAGATGAATATCCTAAGTCATGTGAGGGAGCAAGGGGTTCTGGTAAACGCAGTTGGAGGCGGTTGTTTCAGCTGTAGTTCTATCCAGGCCGGAAGGAGGTGTGACACCCCTATAGCATTGATTTGTCTTCTCACGGTGTATGGATGTGCAGAAACACATGTGGATTTCTTCAGATCTAAAGAAGCTTGACTTTCTCCTGTGTGTGAAGATGAAAGATTAAAGTACTGTTTCTGTGATGGTGACAGCTTGGGTGGTCTGCCAGATCACGGTTGTTAGGAGACCCAGTTTTTCTGAACTTCTGTTTTCACTTACTTTTCTTTGACTTTCCACTTTCTAATGTAACTGAATCATCTTGTATCTAATAGCCACCAAAATGTTGAATGAAAAAATTGACAACTTGTGCTTTAATAGTTTTTTGTAGTTTTTAATAGTGTTTCTGGGTTTCAAAATGCATTTCTTCTTCTTCTTCTTTCGGCTGCTCCCTTTAGGGGTCGCAACAGCGGATCATCTGCCTCCATCTTGCCCTATCTACTGCCTCCTCTACTTTTACACCAACCATCTCCATGTCCACCTTTACTACATCCATAAACCTTCTCTGAGGTCTACCTCTTCTCCTTCTACCCGGCAGCTCCATCTCCAACATTCTTTGACCAATATATCCACTGTTCCTCCTCAACACATGTCCAAACCATCTCAAGCTTTATCTCCAAACTGCTCCACCTTCACTGTCCCTCTGATCTGCTCATTTCTAATCTTGTCCATCCTTGTCCCTCCCAACAAAAATCTCAGCATCTTCATCTCTGCCACCTCCAGCTCAGCCTCCTGTCTTTTAGACAGAGCCACAGTCTCCAAACCATAAATCTTGTAAACCTTCCCTTTCACTCTTGCTGCTATCCTTCTGTCACACATCAGCCCTGACACCCGTCTCCACCCACTCCATCCTGCCTGCACCTTCTTCTTCACCTCTTTTCTACACTGTCCATTGCTCTGGATGGTTGACCCAAGATATTTGAAGTCATCCACCTTTACGACCTCTACTCCTTGCCTCTTTACCTTTCCACCTGCCTCCCTCTCATTCACACACATGTATTCCATCTTGTCTCTACTGATCTTCATTCCTCTCCTCTCCAGTGCAAACCTCTCCAGATTCTCTTCCACCTGCTCTCTACTCTCACCACAAATTACAATGTCATCTGCAAACATCATGGTCCATGGAGCCTCCTGCCTGACCTCATCTGTCAACCTTTCCATCACCATTGCACACAAGAAGGGGCTCAAAGCTGATCCCTGATGTAACCCTACCTTCACCTTGAAACCATTTGTCACTCCAACTGCACACCTCACCACTGTCTCACTATCCTCATACATATTCCTCATACAGTACCACAGTTCCTCTCTTGGCACTCTATCATATGCCTTCTCTAGATCCACAAAGACACAATGTAGTTCCTTCTGACCTTCTCTGTACTTCTCTACCAACAAAAATTGCATCTGTGTTACTCTTTCTGGGCATGAAACCAAACTGCTGCTCACTGATCGGAAACTCTCACCTTAGCTTTGCTTCAACAACTCTTTCCCATACCTTCATGGTGTGGCTCATCAACTTCATATCTCTGTAGTTACTGCAGCTCTGCACATCACCCTTGTTCTTAAAAATGGGGACCAGTACATTGCTTCTCCACTCATCAGGCATCCTCTCACTCTCCAGGATTTTGTTAAACAACCTGGTTAAAAAGTCCACTGCCTTCTCTCCTAAACATCTCCATACCTCCACAGGTATGTCATCTGGACCAACTGCCTTTCCATTCTTCATCCTTTTTAAAGCTGCCCTCACTTCCACCTTACTAATTCTCTGCACTTCCTGATCCACTATCTCTCCCCCCTGTTGTCCTCCCCTCTCTCTCTCGATTTCCTCATTCATTAGTTCTTCAAAGTACTCCTTCCATCTACTCAACACTCTGTTCACTCACTAGTACATTTCCCTCTCTATCCTTTATCAGCCTAACCTGCTGTACATCCTTTCCAGCTCTATCTCTCTGTTTAGCCAAACGATACAAGTCCTTTACTCCTTCTGTACTGTCCAGCCTCTCATACAGCTCATCATAGGCCTGAGCCTTTGCCTTTGCCACCATTATTTTCGCTATGCGACTAGCCTCACGGTACTCCTGCCTACTTCCTTCTTCTTCTGAATACTCTCCTGGACTTCCTCATCCTCATTCCACCACCAACTTTCCTTGTCTTCTTTCCTCTGACCAGACAAAACACCCAACACATTCTGGCCAGTTTCTCTCACCACCTTAGCTGTAGTTTCCCAGTCCTCAGGTAGCTCCTCACTGCCCCCATGGGCCTGTTGCAATTTTTCCCTGAACTGCCTGCAACCATCCTCCTCCTTCAGCTTCCACCATCTAATCTTTGGCTCTGTCTTCTCTGTCACTCTCTTCCTCTTCTTTGTTTCTAATGTCATTCTACAGACAACCACCCTATGCAGCCTTGCTACACTTTCCCCCGGTACCACGTTACAATCTCCAATCTCCTTTAGGTGGCATCTCCTGCTAAGGATATAATCCACCTGTGTGCACCTCCCTCCACTTTTGTATGTCACCCTGTGTTCTTCCCTCTTCTGAAAATACGTGTTCACCACAGCTATTTCCATTCTTTTTGCAAAATCTACAACCATCTGACCTTCCTCTTTTCTGTCTTTCACACCATACATACCCAGCACCTCTTCATCCCCTCTGTTCTGCATCAATCACTAATCTCTCCTCTCTAGGAACACCATCTACCACTTCATCCATCTTACTCCAAAATTCCTCTTTCTCCTCTAACTGACAACCAACCTGTGGTGCATATGAACTGACCACATTCAAAATTACACCATCAACCTCCAACTTCAGGCTCATGATCCTGTCTGACACTCTCTTTACATCCAGAACACTTTTCCCAAGCTGTTCCTTTAAGATTATCCCTACTTCATTTCTCTTCCTCTCTACACCATGATAGAACAGTTTGAATCCACCTCCAATCTTCCTGGCCTTGTTTCCTTTCCATCTGGTCTCTTGGACACACAGAATATCTACCTTCCTTCTCTCCATCATGTCTGCAAGCTCTCTGCCTTTACCAGTCATTGTCCCTACTCTAACCTCCACACTCCTGCCTTTCCTTCTCTCTCGCTGCCTTCTAACCCACCTTCCTCCTCTCCTCTTTGATGGTCTTCGACTTACAGTAGTCCAATTTCCACCGGCACCCTGCTGGTCAACAGCACCGGAGGCGGTCGTTGCCCCGTTGCTCCGTTGCTACTGGCACCAGAAGTACACAAAGTACACCCCTAATGGCTGGTTTGGGTTTCAAAATGCATTTATAACTGTTAAAACATCCAACCAACACATACCTTTTGGTCACAACTCATAAAAAGGTACAGCTTAAACAAGAGCACAACATACATAGTTTGCAATTGACTGTGAAAGATATTGTGTCCTACAGAGTATGTTTACCTAATAAAGAAGCAGCAGAAATTATGTACCCACTACACTCTGATTGGACAATATGAGCCACCATTGAATAATGTAATGTCTTGGGTAATGCAGTCTTATTTACACGTTCTGAAATGTGAATGCTACATGTACTGTGCAGCTGATATGATGTGCTGAGGCCTATTAAACTGAGTGAATCACAAGATTTGTTGACCTTCGGCAGGCTTTCTACTGTGACCTTATTTCAAAGCAAATCTCTGGAGATGCAGAAGGTTGGCCCTGACTCCCAACCCAGTACACAGTGCAGTTTGTGAGCTGAGCTTGTGTGGGTGTGTATCATGGGGTCTATAAATAGTGCTTGTGTCCAAGCTGGTTCTTTCTCCCAGCTCTGTGTTGGGTTGTAGGCAGAGGCAGGCCGAGGCAGCTGTAATTGAAATGCGTGGCGTGCTGCCGGCTGCAGGGGGGAGATTTGTCAGCCCCGCACCCCTCTGACAGCAGTTTAATCCGAGCGGGACGGAGCTGGAGTGAATTCATTTGTATAGAGCCGTGGAGGAGTGTCAGCAGGAAATGAGAGAAGCAGCGCCAGAGCCCGTCAAAAGTGCACACGATAAAGTAAGGAGAGTTCTTTACCTGGGCTGCAGGTGCCTCTGCTGGACTGGGCATTCTCCGCTCCATGAACTCATCAGAGAAGGCATAGAGTTAAACTCTCTTCAGAACATCCTAACATCCCACTGCGATACACTGAGAGACTTAAAGATGAGAGACTTGGTGATGCCCAGTTTAAATCATTACAATCTAGTTTGGAATCGTGTCCTCTGTATGCTACTCTGTTTTCTATCGATGTGTAAAAAAGCACAGTGCTGCCTAAGATCACAGTAAAAGTGAATGAAGTGTCCAAGTCTTGTCCCATCAACAAATTGTAACTACTACCATTTTTGCATGGTCTTTGGCAACTGGTAAGTTTCCTGGAAAATATTTTAGGGGTTTTTCAATTTGTCGCACTGACGTAACCCTTAATAATGCATCCAGAAACCATTTTGAAACTTTTCTATGAGGTACCACTAAAATGTTTCTGCAGACAACTCTTCAGTCACATCATTATTATTAATATTATTATACGATATAGTGATTATAAAATAGTGAGTGATAATAGGCAAAAATGCATTTATTGATTATTTAAGAGAAGTCATGTGTAAACAATGTGAATATCCACTGATTCCAGCTTCATGTAGTTGGTGTACCACAGGCAGGTGGCCAGATTAAATGACATAATAAAAATATACACTTCATTGATTGGCTCTTAGAGAGAGTAGTACAGAATGCAAGGCATCTGTGCACATGGTTTCAGAGAAGTTATTTCCACTGGGTCAAATGACTACATGCAAATACAATGTCTTGTAGTGCGTTCCTATGGGCATCTTCCTCGTAACGTCTCAGTTTACCTTGAGGCAGTTTCATGCAAATGGCTGAAAAAGTCATATATAAAAAAGGTAAACTCAAACAATTTAAAGTTTACACTTTAAATTGTTTGAGTTTACCTTTTTTATATATGACTTTTTCAGCCATTTGCATGAAACTGCCTCAAGGTAAACTGAGACGTTACGAGGAAGATGCCCCTAGGAACGCACTACAAGACATTGTATTTGCATGTAGTCATTTGACCCAGTGGAAATATCTCTATACATTGGCTGTAGACTTGCTGGCATCCCTCCATGCCATAAATCACTGAAACAGCAGGGAGGTAACACAAACACAGACCCCCACGTGCTGAAAGCGATCGTGATTGCCTTGCATTCTTTACTACTCCCTGCAAAGAGTCAGTCAATAAGCGCCGCATTTTTATTATGTCATTTGATCTGGCTACCTGCTGGCATGGGTGACACCTGATCAGACAGTACGATAAAGCAGTATTGATCTGCTGCAGCTTCTCGTTGTGATTTGCACAACCCATGGAGTGGTCCATGGTGCTATTAGGGCTTGTATTTATGACTGTATGGGATCACAGTGAAATTGTGCAAAGCTGCCCACTTTAGCTTCACACAAGGAATTTGTGCTGTTGGAATGTATGCAGAAAATGGCCTTAAAGGAAAAATGACAGTGATAGACAGGAAATCAGCAAGGGAATAGAGAGGATACTGATCACTCACTAATGGTGGACTTCATGGATCATCAAGACAGCAATGTGTAGGTCAGGATAACACAATCTCAGCTGAAAATGATAGTAATGGTGGTTATTTAGCGGAATCATAGATGCAGTGCATTCAATACTGTGTATTTTGTGCTTACTTTTAGGATAGTGTGCGAGATGGACGCGGCCCCAGAAGACACCAAGCCCGGCCCTGTGCAGCTATGCGTGGGCGAGTGTAAGCCTGAACTGCAGGCCCGCTCTTCCCAGCTCTACTCTTTCGTGGTAAGACTTCAATTCCCAGCATGCCACTGAATTATGCAAGGCAGAGGTGGTAGCACTTGCTATTGTTTTGGTGTCATGAACTCGCACTTTAGCAGCTGCACTTTTGGGAGCTCACAGATCTTGACTCTGAAAAGTGTTATGCATTTAGACGGGCGAACTTTGCAGAGGTAGATGAAACTTGAAGCTTTGAGTAGCAGCAAAATGCAAAATTCCAACATTGCCTCACTCTGCATAAAGTTAAGCTTGATTAAATCAACGTATTGTTCCTTCCTCAGCCCAACAAGAAAGCAGGCTCCCAAATATTAAGATGGATCACTTAGTTCAAGACATTTTTTGAAGCCTGTGTGTTTCACTTTATGTAATTCTTCAGAACACTACAAAAATATCTTGGCAAGTAAAAATTAATGTAGTTTAAATAACATTTGATTTTGTTTAGATTATTGTAAGAATTTTCCAAGATGATTCAACTTATTTCTAGATGATTTAACTTGTTTTAAGTATTTTTTTCTATTCAAAATAGATTTTCTGAAGACATAATATAGATAATTTTGCTTTGTTTGCAAGAAATAATGATTGAAACAAGCAAATAATAATAAGCAAATAATATTTTAGATATATACATTTCAGATTTCTAGATTTCAGACGACCTCACTTACCAAAATATCAACTTTTGCAGTAAAAGTAGGGTTGGACAGGTAATTTCTACTGCTGTAATGTTGCTATTGCAGTGTTTAAAAATGTGTTGGTAATAATAGTGTGGCATAGTAATAGACTGGCCTGCATGACTTTGACCCAAAATTATTTACTTTTGCTGGATCACATAAATACCTTGGTTCATCAAAAACTCTCACAGAGACACTTGTCTGAATGTGCAATTGGCCAGTATGCTCACAGCATATTAAATGTAATAATTAATTAATATAATCAGATTGCTCTGCTACTCTGTTATCAGATTAAATAGGACACTAGATGTTTGCTGTCTGTGCAATGTTGTGTTGAGCTGCTATGAGCAATGAGGGGTGAAAGGGAAGGTGTAAGAACCCCCTGATGTACAAATGACACAAAGATGGCCTCCTTAGATAGAACAAGTACAACTGCAGCTTTCTTGTTGAAGGGCCATTGTAAAAATAGCATTTAAACACATTATAAACACTTTTAGAATTGTATAAATTTTTAAAATCCATTACACTTCTGGTTTTGTAACTACATAGCTTCATTGAACTATAACAGTGTTACTAAAGACTAAAAAGGCTTAGTTCAACTGAGGGACCTCCTCCTAAACATGGGGAAATTTGCATTAGATGGCTATTTTGAAAAAGTGTTAAAAGAACTGTAATTGGTTAGATGCCTATTTATATATCACTGCCTTCTGCAAAGGCCAATGTCATAATAACGAATAACTATCAGTATACACTACAAGAAGGATACCAGAAGGATACCAAGGCCTTCCTTGTGTATGTGGTTGCTATAACAAAAATAAATCCATAGCAGTGGATTTAAGCTTCAGCACTTGAAGCTGACCCGTAGCTTGTCCTGACCATTATTTGGGAGATAATGCCCCTGCATAACAGCCGAGTAGCAGGGTCTCTCTGTTAATGCGTTTTAGAAGGACCTCTTCAAGCCAGTCTGCAGCTATTACAAGTGACTAGGTCAATAAATTAGACTTTTATGGCTGATGCTGCCTTTTTATCTGTGCTGTGATTTGCTCCCACACACAAAAACATTTATTTTAATCATTTTAGTAGATTTCAAGCAATGTGATGCTTAGTGGCTAATGGCATTATTTACATACTTACTTGTTCAGCGTAATTAAAAGCTGTGTGCTTATGTTTAATGATCTAATGCAGCTAATGCATTTGTGATGGAAAAGGCTGAACTGAATTGAGTTTTGCAGATCCTTCAGATATAACATTACAGATTATTACAAATTACAGCCTGTACTTGCCATTGTATTTTTTTCCCCAGCTGAATAAGAGCTTCCTTGGCTGGAGAAACGAAGTCCCTGACAACATAATAGAATTTGTTTTCAGTTATTGAAATACAGAGTGATTATAAACACGCAGCACCATGGGGAGAGTGCATTGAACACGCAGACAATGAAAGCTATTAGCTGAATCAAAGGAAGGATGGCAGCCACGTTTCCCTTTGCCGAAGAGCACCGGAGGGGACACTTCTGCACCACCGTTCTCACACATGCACACGCACACTTACCTGTCCCACAGCAATTAACAGCTGCTGGTTATTAGCTGAGCCGTTTTTATTACGATATGAATTTGTGTAGCCCCTCCCCACCTCCACCACCACTTCTCACTCTTAGTGTGTCTCTGTGTGATTGTGTGCAATTTTTAGCATAGACTTCTACCACCTGCACCACCTTTCATATCACAGTCGCACATAAAAACAGCGTGTTATCACCAGCGCTCTTCCAAATGTTGTTGGACAACAGAACAGAATCCCTGAGCGGCCCGCCTGTTTTCATATCAACACGAGCTGAGACACAAAACGGTGTTAATGTATTTTTAGTCCGTGCGCGTGTGAAGTCGGCCACCAGCCATTTTCATGTGCTTTTCTTAAGGCTCAGAGCTGTCTGTTTATATATTTCTCCATCTGTGTCTCTTTGGAGACTGAAAATACGCTCTGTTTTCAGGCTGTGTTTTACGATGTAGGGAGCAGAGTGGAACGAACTAGAAGGGTTAGGCAAGGAAATGGGCACTACAGGGTTCAGGAAGAGGGCTTTAAAAGCCTTGTTTGTATCCTGGGCTCTGCTTTCATAAGCCTTTATCACTCCATTGGGGCCTTTTTGTTCATTTTCACTCTCTCTTGGCTCCTAAGTCCAAAATTAGGAATTCCGAAATTTGGAAAAGCAGGTGTTCAGAACAGCTTGGTGTGTCAGCATAATATATCTTACTAACCTCTCTCTCTCTCTCTCTCTCTCTCTCTCTCTCTCTCTCTCTCTCTCTCTCTCATAGACTCCCTCTGTGACAGGCTTGTCTCCTAGCCGGGGTCCAGAGTCAGGGGGTACTAAGGTGACCATAATTGGGGAGAACCTAGGCGCCGGCAGCAGTGTCAACGTGCTCTTTGGGAACCAAACCTGCGAGTTCTTTGAGTAAGAGCTTGCTTTTGTCTTCAATCTGTGCACTGTTATCTATCTGTATCAATCTGTATCAGACTGTTATCTATAGAAAATGCTTGATTGGATATCAAAGGGAAAAAAAGAGATAATCCGATCAAATCCTTATCAAAATCAAGCTTGAAAAAGTGCATGCTCATGTACTGTGATTAAGATACTCATCTTAAGTGAGGTAAAACATTGCTTTGTAATTTATAAAGGAAAAAATATTGTATTATTATTATTAGTGGACTTCTAAGGTTTCAGTGTCCATATTGGTAGTAGAAATGAAAAAGAAAATCTCTTAATAATTTGAATCTGTGCATTATTACTAATAACATTGAACACCATTAAAATCATGTTTGTTTTAAAGTTGTTTGTTTAATATCTGACTTCATATTCTTATACCACTCTCAAGCTTTCTTGAAGAAAGCTAAGCTTGACTGTCAGTGATTCACAGTTGACAACTAACAATGCATTTACATTAGCCAATGTTATCGGTATCGGAGGCAAACTTGGTATCAGAGACAAAATAGTCATATTGGTTTGGCACTAAGTGAAGGAACATTGCTTACTCAAGTTCTTGCTGCAAAAGTGAAAAAATAATAGTATCAGTGCCTTTTCACTCAGAATTTCTTTGATGACAAACATCTATGTTTAATGGATAAGGAGCATCCTCCTAAAAGAACAGGTTTAATCCCTTAGGCTCTGTCAGCTGACATCGGTTGACATCTCTTACTCTTCTTACATATAGGGATGCACTAATATGGGGATTGTAGGCTGATGCAGATGTTCAGTAGTTTTCATGTGTGTCAATAAATATTTTTAAAAATGTTAAAATTGAGACTCAATCTGCCCGAGTTAGTATTACAGAGAAATTTAAAATGGATTTGTATCAGGTTATAAATGCAGTAAAATTAATGAAATGCTGACATTTAGCACGGTAGCCCAGTGAAACCTAAAAATACTGTTTATCCAAAGTACTACAAGAATGTTAAATAATCTAAACATCTGTCTGATGCTGATCTTTTCTTTTGAGCAATTATCTGTCAGTACTGATGTGTTTACGTTAACATTGTACATATCTACTTACATAGTACCACACACACAGTGACACAGTAACACAGTGCTTAGTAAATAATTCATATTAGTTACTGAATAATTAGAATAACAGCTGGATAATAATTTATGAGGGGTTAAATAGTTCTTTCTTATCCTTCTTCATAAACAGCACATGCTATTAGAAATAGAACAGTGACCTCACTCCCTGACTCACTGCCTATGCAGAGCATCTATATTATAATGTGAAGAACTGAGCATGCAGTTTTTACTTTGACCTTCTGCTCTCACTCCTTACATCCCTCTCATTCTCCCTGTTAGTCTCTGAGGAGCTGTCCTCCCCCTCATCCTTTGTCACAGACTTGTGTAAATCTTAATAAGCTTCTGATGACCTGCTGCATTCAACCTCTGTAATAATAGCCTGCAGTCAGACTGCATGCTCTCTGAGCTTTCTCCTCTCACATTACTCTCACTCCTCTATCTGCTCTCACTCTCTCAATGATTCCGCTACTTGCCTATCTAAATATGTCTTGCATCTTTCACTCTTTCACTCTTTCTCTCTCTCTCTCTCTCTCTCTCTCTGTCTTTCCATGTCTTCAGGATATCTATTTAAAAACAGGAATGGAAAGCTTGTAATGGTGTTAGGAACAGAAGTCTAGCCTGTTTTAATGAGATATTGGCTAACTACAGACCTCCATTTGTCTCTTTCTTTCTGACATTAGAGTGAAATATGCTTACATATGTATGCTCAAGACTCAGGAGTAAATACTTAGATATACTGACAAAGAATGATTCATGCATGCTAGTTGCATGCTAAAAATTCCAATAACAAATATGATTTGCTACTACAATTTTCTATTCCAAAATTTAGGGAGAGTTTTTGGAATTTGGAGACGTCTTTAGTGGAAATGTGTAATAGCATGCAATGTGCAGAACATTTTGCAATATTTGTTGATGAAATTAATGATTGCAAAAAGAGTACTCAAAACTTTGGTGAGTGGCATGAGGATGTAAGGGAACGATCTACTTTTGTCATTGTATCTTTAGAAGTATCATGTTGATTTTGCAATTGAGATCTAAACTTAAGATCTAATCTAGATCATTTTCAGATCCTGTGCATATGACATTAATGAGTAAAGATGTGTGACGTGGTCCAGAAACTCCTGCAAAATCCTACATAACACCATTTGGGGCCCTGTTATCTGATATGATTCCAACATCATTATAATTTTTTTACCATAATGGTGTTTCTAAATTTATTAAGCCTATATCATTAATTAGCTTATGAGTGTCTGCAAAAATGACATCATGGATGTCAGCATGGAAACCATTATAGAGCTCAGAAATTGGTAATACTTCTCATATACTCATAGATATTGTTATATTGCCAGTGAATTTGCAGACACCAGTATCCATAGCTGTAATATTGGCCAATAGTGGTCAAGCATTAGTAGAAACAGAAATAAATGTTTTTGTAGCAGAAAGCATATTTATTCAGATGAGTTACACTGTTCAGGTTACGCTGAATGACTGACTGATAGTATTTGTAGTATATGGCAGTATCTTATTTGAGTTACGAGTACATCTTTTCCTCACAGGCGGACTATGACGGAGATTGTGTGCTTTTCTGCTCCCTCGTTGACTGGTGTGGGCTCAGTACAGATCACAGTCAGTGTGGACCGTGCCCAGGTGAAGGAGAGTCTCAGCTTTGAGTACATTGATGACCCTACTGTGCAGCGCATCGAGCCTGAATGGAGCATTGCGAGGTAACTGATTGCACATTTGTTATCATGCATGTGCACCAGAATAACATCAACTGTTTATAGGCTATATACTGTTCTTGTCTATGCATATACTTAATTCCCATTGACAGTAATTTCCCTTTACTTAAAAAGATTCCTATATTAGGAACTCAAAGTCTAAGTCAATTTCTTGATGGGGAAAATGATCTCCATGCCATTGTGCCATGTGGCAAATAAAATGCCCCAGACTTTATATTTTGTCCTCCTGAATGTTACTTTAATTAGGAATTCAATTAGCAGTTAAAATACAAATAATAACCACATACAATCTACATGCAATGAAGTAAGTTTCAAATGAGAGTAAGTCTACTAGTGAACTTCAGTACTATTATTTGTGAACATCATCTTTGTCAAACTGTAGGCTGCTACTGCCAAACCAACATAACAACAATAAATGATAAGGCTTGCTTATCAGTGCTTAGCTTGTTTTGGTGAGATGGCAAGTGCTCTGATGTCAGTTCAGTGCACATCAGTATTAGCTTGCATATAGCAATATTGGACATTTCAAATATTTTACAACCTTTCAATGTAGGTGATGCACTGGCATTCAGATGAAAAACGTCTGTATGGCTTTACATATTGGCAATGTAACATTTTTGGTCAGCACAGGGTGAAGTTGCAGCAATTTTTGAATTTGGCATTTAATTTTCTTAAAGAGAAATATGCTTAGAGTTCTTTATATGGACATGGCACCAACTACAGAATGTCAACACAGATTCAGAGGTCTGTATATGACCAGCCTTGCTGTCTGGGTGAAGTTTTCACAGGTTCCACGTGTCGTTTTGAATTTGCCCTGTGTACAGTTTTATGCAAAAGTTTGAGCACAGCCATTTTAGTGTTTTGTGGATTGAAAGAAATTAACACACCGTAACACACAGGGAATAAACTTAAATATGGCATTTTTTCTATTAATTTTAGTGCCGAATTTCTTTTTATTTTTATTAATAAATAAAAAAATTAAACAAACATAAAATACATCAAAATGCATCAAACCATTGGTGCTGCTACTAAACCAAGACAATTCAACATAACTGTTGCTACATTATACCTAACGTGCAATATTGTTGTATACATTTGTCATTTCTATTTTTTTTATTATTAATCCTCTTTTTTACATTAATACTGTAATATTTCTCATATATCTCATCCCATCAGTGTTAATTTTTTTTTTCTCTTAAATTTTACATCACTAGTGCTCTTATGGCTGAGCTGAGCTGTTTTCTTGTCCAGTACATTTTGTTGTACTGTTCACCTTGTATTAACTTACATATAACTAGTAATCTAAACTGAACTGAACTGAAATGTGCAGCAACTTTTGCACAGAACACTTTTTCCCCAATATGCTTATTTTAATTTAACAAAGAAACAATATATGTACATTGAAATGTGCAGAATTGTGTTCTCTGTAGAGGACATGTACTTATTTTCACTTAACATAAGCAGAACATGAAATTTGACTAGGGTTACTCAAAATATTGCATACAACCATAGTGATGTATTAATGTCCTAGTGGTTTCTGTTATAAATGAGTTTTTTGTTTTTGGTTTTAAGAAAAAAGTTTTCCGTTCTTTTCAAAGTTTAGTGAAGCACATATACATTATTGTAATCAATTCAGTGATTCAGAAGCAGCAGAATTTTCCCAGCTAAACTCTGAAAAGTAAATCTGTACTGCTTTACTGCTCAAAATCACATCCCAGTTCTAAAACAGCAGAAATATTTGAATACAAACACTAAATGCCTCTTATCCCTGGTTTGGTGGCTAAGTTTAAACACAAGATGAGTGAGAGCAAGCGCCTTGGAAAGTCCCAGTGTGTGTCCGTCTGGTGTTGGCTGCTGCTGAATATGCCACTGCAGTGCTGTCAGATTTGAAATTAGCGCAACTGATGAGCACTTCAGCAGGATGGAGCAGGAGACGCTCAGAACATGTGGCAGAGGTGTGAGCCTGGAGCAGATGGCATGGAAATGGAGTTCAGTTTGAGATCGCACAGCAGGGCCTCAGGACACGGAGACAAAAGAGGAAAGAGAGGGAAGAAGATTAAAAAAGGGTGATTTTGGAAGAAGTGTTAATAACCCCACCCCCACCCCATCCCCTGAATTTAGTAGAGTACTAGTTTTTTGTTTGTTTGTTTTTTGTTGTTGTCGTTGTTGTTGTGTTTTTTTATAGCTTCACTTAACTGTAAGTTTGACAAAAGCATGTGTAAAGTGTAGGTAACACATTTGTATTCATAAAAGGTAGAGGAAACATTTTAATCGTTTGATATTTTAACCATTTGAATAGTTACTGTTGTTCCCCCCACAACCCAGAAGGATAAGCGGCTTAAAATGTGTGTTTTATTGGCATTTGCTTTGACTCATATCCCCTTTGTTAATACCCTCCAACTGTCTCCAAATGCGGTATACAGTATTATGAGGGGGCTGTACAAGATGTTAAAACATGGATACCACATGAGTGAAATTTATTAACAGTGAACATTAAGCATCATTCAATACATTTTAAATCATGTAGCCAACAACTGCTAACTAGGAGAGTAGAGCTGGTTAGCATAGATAATGATTCAAATCTGAGAGAGTGAAGTCAAGTAGCTCACATTGAAGGGATAGGCCAGCAAAATTAAACCTGTTCCATTGTTTTTGGATCTGTAGCCTGATTGGCTAATTTAACTTTAGCTTAGCAAGCACCAAAACAGCGCCACACATCACAAGACTGGTTTGATTCTGAACAGCTTGTCGGCTGTCAGCTAAAAGTTCTGAGCTGCCAGTTTTCTGAGGTTTTTCCTGGCTCCCATTTTTCCCTCACTGTATGAGCGCTACCTATCAGTGAGCTCTTACACCACCATTCAGTGGGTGTCAAATATAAATGAGTAGAATGTGTATAATAAGCCATTCAAATGTGGAACAGAAATTTGACACATCACTAAAGAGTCATACTTCACAAGACAGAGATGTGCTCAGATAAAACAAAGCAAAGATGCTGAAAGATGTAGTGGAAGTGGCATAGATACAATAGAGAGGAGGCCCTTGGCTTTTATTGGCTCTAAAGTGAATTTAGACAAGGCAGCAGCACCTCCCCTCGCCCTCTCACATTTTGCTTGGGGAACGGTGGGAGTCCAGCACTTGTTCCCTTGAATCAAGCAGATAAACAAATATAAGGGCAGGTTGGTGGGGAGGGGATCAAAGGCTCTAGCTGAGTGCTGTCTGTGCTCCAGCATCTCACTCGCTTTAAATGCACCACTAACATCAACCAGACCAGACTGCTGAAGAGAGACAGTGGGGAATTCAGAGTAGGTTGTCTAGGAAATTTCTCTGCCTGCGTGTCCCCATGTCAAAGAAACAGATATGCAGTATTAACTACAACGGATGCTTGACTGACAAATGTATTGCTGAAGATATGTGGTGCGCGAACTGCCAAGAGAATTTACTAATCCTTCAGAGTGACAGCGCGACTGAAAGCAAGTAGTTTCAGTCTGTTAAGCGGTTGCTTCTCTGATCTCCCAACGACTTGATTTGATTCCATTCTATGCATCATGAAAAGTTAGTTCTAAAAATACACTGATGCATTTTTACACCTCGGTTGCCATAGTAGCATTTTTGGTCCAATTATCCCCCTTCAATAACCCATCTGTGGAATGGGAACTTGCTGTCATTAAAAACATGCAAAATGGCTTCTGGTAATTTTTTCTGTTTATTTCCCTGATGTTTGGGAACCATTTATATTACACTGTACACTTGATCTAATGTGGCACTGCTAAATTCAGATGCATGCTGTTTTTTCTTTTGCCTGCTCACATGCCTCAGTAACCTTCACACCTTTCTTCCACCCTCTTACTCATTTCCAGCCTGACTGATCTATAGTCTCAGTGTTTGTGTGCTGCAGCTATACAGTGACCTGGCCCTCCCTCATTATTAACTAGCTTAGATAATGAAAAAAACAATGTCAGCCTGGCCAATTTAAGCATAGTAAGAACTAGGCCCAAACTGACAGATATATTGGTTGGTGAATAACATTGGCCAAAACTATTGGCTGCTACTAATTTATATATTGCCTGTTTTATACTGTAACGTACACATAGCTGTAACTCCAGCTGTATTGATGGTCTTGGTCTTAACCCACTTAGAGAACCCTAGAAGATGCTCAACTTTATAACGGTGACACAGGCAGAACTGTCAGACTCAAACACAAAGCATCTTTGTGGTTACAGGGACACCCTGGCCAACATGAGTGAATGTAACCATCACTACATCAGTTGTAAACATGCCTGCTCACCTCACTTCTTACAGCAGTGCCTATAGTCTCTTGAGTGTCACTGTAGTAGGGCCCACAGTTTTATTATACACTCATATGATATAAGAATAGCTTAGCCAGTTTGCACTGAAGTGTAGTTACTGAATGATAAGCCTTAGTATGAAATTACAAGCCTATTATCTTCAGAGCTCCATTTGACAAAAAGAGCAAGTTGTGAAGGCTGGTGAGTTGAGCAAAACGTTTCTCTGTGAAAAAGTATGGGAAGTCTTGGACTTAGTTTTCTCATTTGTAAAGTGTTTATGATATCAGAAATGGATGAAATGGATATCAGGATGCATTTTTCTTCCATAACGTGACAGATTTTCAAGTGAAACAGGAAACATATATATGGCCAGGTGCTGATCTTATCAATCAGGATTTGACTGGATAGTGAAAAGTTGGGGAACACTTTACTTAAACCCTGCCACATAACACTGATGATGTCAGAAAGAAGCCATGGCAGGTGTCCTATGCTGGGACTTTGTTCAGTTATATAATAGTGTTTGTCTGGGATTTTAAGGGGTTAAAGACAAGGAAATCTACTGATCATGTATCTTGAAGGTGAAAGGAGCTTTTGGAAAACTAGACTGGCTTTGTGGTAGATTTTTAGTGACAGACAGTTTTGATTTTTCTGGTGATTGCAGAAGAAAGCCATATCACTGATGTTACTGTGATTAAGTCTTGCATCCGTGCAACTGTAATAACTGTCATCAGATCATTATAACAATAGAGAAAGTGAATTACCCAAACAGCCATGACTCATCAGATGAGGACTACAGCAAGCTAAAAGCTAGAGTTAGCAAGCTAGCTACTTGGCTGTCTAAATACCTTACATCAGTTTGGCTCCTTTCATCTGGCTGAAAGAGTAAAACAGCACTTGTCTCTTGCATCTGTTTTGTGCTGATTAAATCCCTGTTTTCTGTGTGATTTTGTTTGATCAGCGAGTGTTACACCAATCATCAGTGTTAGCGCTACAAAATTTATATATATAATTAATTTATACTGATTTTCTATTAATTTCTATTTCTACTCGTTTCTTGTTTATCTGAATTCAAGAAATATGAAAATAAATAAATAAATCAGTTGAGTCCGACAGCTTCCTACAGTCTGGGCATTGTAAGAGTACAAAGACCCTTAAAACTAATCAGGACGTTCCCTGAACACAGTGTGCTGTAGCAGCAGGCAGAGTGGTTCAGACCAGGCCAGAAGAGAGCACCTGTAGAATTTGCGTGGCATTAACATCACTGAAGCATTGTGCAGCTACAACCAGAGTATGCCTAATACAGTGCTTGGAGCTGATCATTTTCTTGCAACTCTTTACTGGCAGTGATTGTAGCAGTAGGAACAACTAGAGGGAGGCCTCCGCTCCAGTCCATGTCTCTGTGCATGTTTTTGTTGTATATTATCGAGCTGTGGATGACCCCTGAATGTTAACTAGGATCACCGCAGCTCCATTCTTTTGGTGTTTTCAAAGGCACGCTTGCCGCGTTTGATTGCGTCTACTGAAGTCAGTTAAAAGCATCTTTAATCATTACCTTCTCACAAGCCTATTATCTTCAGAGTTCTGTTTGACAAAAAGAGCAAGTTGAGTTGAACAAAAAGTTTCTCTGTGAAAAAGTATGGGAGGTCTTGAAGTTAGTCTTTTCATGTGTAAAGTATTTATGAAATAGAAATCAGGATGCATTTTTCTTCCATAGCGTGACAGATTTTCAAGTGAAAAATAAAGCTGATCTTATCTATCAGGATTTGACTGGATAGTGAAATGTTGGGGAACACTGTAAACCCTGCTACATAACACTGATGTCAGAAACAAGCCATTGCAGGTGTCCTATGCTAGGACTTTGCTCAGTTATATAATAGTGTCTGTGCTGTCTACATATAATACTAATATAATATAATATATATAATATAATATAAACTTTAATTATTTGGCATAACATCATTAGACATTATGATATATGTCAAGACCATTACCAGTAAAGTTAATGAATGACACTGTTATATTACTGGACATAACTTGTCATAACAACTGATGACTCTTATAACATATTTATGGCATCGTTACGTCAGTGTTATGTAGCATGGTTCAACTAAGTGTTGTCAAAAATATTATTCCAAAATGATCATAAAGTCAGTACCAGACACTAGTCTAATGTCCACACCTCCTACAAAATGCAAAAATTAAATAATCAGGCCATTTTGGGGAAGGGAAACAAGAGTTTTGGTGATGAAGCAAAAATGACCATTGCTGCATGCAATATTTGATGTAGAAGTGAAGACAAAAGTGAAATATTACTTAAATTATACCAAATTTTCTATTAAATTATATAGTGAAAAATCTGAAGGTGATTTAAGTGGTGATTTGTTTAAAAAACAACAACATTCATTGTAGAGAGACACATGCAGAGCAGGTTGACTTAAAGGTGGATATTTTTATTTCATTTATAGTGGACACACTCCTCTGGTGGTGACCGGAACCAACTTGGACGTTGTGCAGGAACCCAGGATACGAGTGAAGTATGGGGGGCGCGAGTCGGTAAATGTAAGTACTATCGAATTGACGGGCTTCAGCTTCTAAGTTATTAGTCCCTCTTTAATTCTTTGTTCTCCCTTTTCAAAATGACCTCACTTACCCGTGTGCCAAGCTTTTAGGAGAATGGCTCTTTTATATGTGTTGATATCTCAGGCTAATAAAACCAAAATTGTATTGGTTTGACCTCAGAGGTGCACAACCTTGAGCATCAGTGTGCTTTGTCTGCAGGTTGGAGTTAATTATCAGTGACTTACAGTAGAGAAAGACCATGACAAAGCCTGTCTTTAGACTGCATTAGAATCATTTTTGTCCTTTCTGTTGACCTGTGTAGGCTAGATGGGCTCTGAGTCACCATCTTGGCTCCAAAAATTACAAACCTCCATTACTCACAAGCCACTGCACGACCTCCTTCAGGGGTGTGTATCTCTAAACTGAGATAACTACCCCTCTGAATAATTCAGTGCCCATAAAGTGGTTTGCTTGAAGTGTTTAATTGGAGCATTTTAACCAGCTCAAGTCGCCAGTGCTGAGCAGAACTGCCTTGGCTGCTTCTTGTTGTTGTTGTGGGTAAAAATGTTCTGCGTGAGTTGAAGCATACTGCACACTGGGAGTTTTGTGGAATTCTGAAAAGACGCAGGGTGGAGGTTGGTGGACAGAGAACGACAGAGGCAGGTTTGCCTTAATGGGTGTCAGTGGAAGTTTAACTACTGACAGAAGCCTTTGTCACCATAACAAGTGCCTGCTATAATCAAAATGTGTTGGAGGAATCGTTACAATTTGCATTTGTTTTTTAGTCCTGGGGGCTCATGTTTAATTAAGGGAATGTTTTTTTTGTTTTATGTTTTTCTTCTGGGCTGGTCAGGGGAGAAGAGCAAGTGATACAGTACTGGATTAATGCTGAACAAAATGTCATACAGATTTCCTTCCTCACAGTATTTTTCAAAACATAAGTTTGTAATTAGAGATGGCAGGATACCCGGTTTTCTTTGCTGATATGTGTGCTTTTTCAGGCTAGATCAGACAAGATTAGATAAGAGTGTTTTTTCCCTGCAATATCTGATCCAGCATTTTTCCACTGATATCATTCTGGTACTGATACCCAGTTGATATGATATTTCTATTCGTAACATGATTCTTTCATTGTTTGCACTCATAATGTGATCTTGCCTAATTGGCCCACATTATTCCTTGATTCGCCACTCACAGAATCATCTGAGTGGTCTGAATGCTCCAGCACAATTCACAAATGACATCACGAATGACAAATGACATCATGACTGTACCAAAGGCGAGTCCTGGAGATCGTCACAGCCCTGTTATTATTGGTGATAACATGACATGGCCCTGAGTTCTATTGCTTTTATGCAACAGTTCTGTAAAGTGAAGAAAAAAGTCAAGCAAAGAAGCCCTGAACATTGTGCTTTAATAATGGCAATTCCTTCCACCAAAAAAGTAGTAGCCTTGCAGTGTCACGTTTAGTTCAGATTTTTCAAAGTTTATTGTCAGGTGCTCAGTGGAATGATTGTTTGGGGGAAAAAAATCTTTTTAAACACTAATCACAGCATGGGTAGAGCACTTCTCACCCTGTCAGACATTGGAGTGAACTGTTGTATATGAACAGAACAACAAATGATTTTATGCAGCATGGGTGTGAGTTTGTGACAATTTTACAATCCAAACTCAGATTTGATGCTGATGTTAGCTCCAGACCAAAACGCAAAGTGTAGGTCAATAATCAGTATGTTATTTTATCTTCAAGATGTTGCTGCAAATACTAGCAATGCTCCAAGACAAATGAGGCAAAAACAATAAGCAAAAAAAACATTTTTCCATAGAAGACAGATTAAATTCTAAAACAACAAATAAAAAAGCAAAGTACATGCAACTTACCCAGCTCCCTTATATTAAAACTGTGATTAAAAGCAAGTAACAATAATATGCACATGCTTCTGAATGTATTAATAAGAAACAATTGCAATATACACTGTAAAAATCCCTTTTATCAGTATCACATCCAAGCCAGTTAATTTCAGTGCAAAAAATCTCTGTCACGGTTACACACAGCATGGATATAATAGAGTATGAGGAGCCCTAATTGGATGCAAAAATCCTTCTTAATCGAAAACAACCGTAATCTCTTCATCAGTCAGGCATGAGCTCAAATAGATTAGCGTCCCTCAGACCTCTACAAAGCACACAACACTATGAGAGAAACACAGACACAATCATATTTCAAACCATATAAATTACATCCTTTAAAATGTTGACTAAGGGATAGAACAGTCAGAACAAAAGAGCTTTTGGCCCCATTTGTTTCAAATAGTCCCTTTCTTTCTCTCATTCACTCCATTCCTTGCTTTTCTTATCCAGTGTTGGATGTCAAGTGGGTCAATTTGGGGTAAAGAAGTAGAGGAGATCTAGGATTAATGAACTATGCTAACGACTCCTTCCCTTCCCTGTGTGCCATGAAGTGGTTCAGAAATTGAGCCTAGTTTGTGCAGTTAGTTTTCTTTTTCAAAATGTCCAAAATTAATCTAAAAATGATTTTCAAACTTAATATAGTCTGATCATCTTGAAACTAGACAGAAATAACTCTGTTTTAAGCATTCATCACATGTGCAGATAGCATTTAAATGCTTGTGTTTTGGATGAGAAACAAATATATAACATACACAAAAAAAAGATAATATTAACAAGACAAACCCTTTTTCTGGAGAAGACCATTTACAGATACACATTGCTTTACTGTGAGATATTGGCCAGCATGAAAGTGCCAGTATGTCACAGTAAAGCATGATCTCGAGTATGTTGCAGTGTTGCAGTTATACCACAGTTTCACTATTGATATCACTATTGATATAACAATAATGGCCCAAACATTGTAGACATGCCCCTTAACTTGGAGCGACACATCCTTCAGATTCCACAAGTGCCTTAGACCCGCATATGCCAATCTAGCCTTAATAATCCGTGAGCTAATTTCATCTTCGATCGACCCGACGTGAGATATATTACTTCCTAGGTATGTAAAGCTATCTACAATGGCTAACTGATGTCCAGCTAAAAATAAGGACAGTGGGTTTGCTGACCAATCTTGAAGGAGAACCTTACGGGAGCAAAGCGCATTCCAAAAGAATGGACGGCCTTCTTGAGCCTTTCCAATGCAATCTGGGCGCTTTCACTGGTTTCAAAAAGGCAGACAACATCATCTGCATATTCGAGGTCGCAGAGCCTCTGACCTGATTCTAATTCGACACCTACGTTGTTTAGTCCATTGAGAGCGAGTTCTATTATTTCATCCATCATGAAGTTGAACAGGAATGGTGAAGCAGGACATCCTTGACGGACACCACTGCTGGTTTCGAAAGTACTAGATAACTGTCCACAATTTTTTTGTTGTCTTCTGTTTAATGCTGGTTTCTGTGCACTAATTCGGCCATGAAGACCACTGCATGAAAGAATTCGACAAACTGTTCTTGTAGATACAGCGTTTTCTGGTGACCAGTTCTCCTGTAGCTCCACTGCAGTTGAAAAAGGGCTGGGCCTATACTGTCAAAGCAACAATGGTCCTCTCGAACAGTTGTCTTAAGGGGTCTGCCTGACCTGGGCTTGTCATGAACATCACAGGTTTCTTGAAATCTTTTTCTTATCCTCTCCCTGTGATATTTGGATGCATTAAAGATGTCTGCCATCTCAGCAGTAGACTTGGTCTTCAAGGTCTTGATGATCAGCACTTTGGTTTGTGGTTGAATCTTTGGCATGTTGTCAGAGGTCAGGTTGCACTTCAAAGTCTGGTGTGCTGGGGTTCTTTTTATACACACCTGGGAATATGTTAACTACATTCTTTGTCCCAGGTGAAGCTCTAATCTCTGATTGGTTGAATTATTTAAAGACATGACAAGACTTTTGTCCTTGCAAAAACAGATGTTATGGGCTTTACCAAGCTGTGGACATCAGGACACTTTTTGACAGTTTCATTTTGCACCCAGTTATTAATGTGAAAGCCCTTCACATTAAAGTAAACCATTTATTGTAATGAAGGAGTTAAATACCATTTTAAGTTACTGTCCTTATGTCCTTATGCAACAAGACTTCTGTCAGGAACTATATATATATATATATATATATATATATATATATATATATATATATTTATGAAATGTGTGATCCAGAACTAATTATCCAACATCAGAACCTGACCTCACAAGTGTTCTTGTGGCTGAATGCCATCAGTTTTGTTCTTTGTTCTTGAGGCAAAATAGGAGTATTTTCATAAGTAGTCTCAGACTTTTGAATGCTTTCTAGTCAGTCACTCTGCAAGATCGGTGAAGTCACACTGTACTGTAATAAAGTATGTTGATTATACTTTAGCTTTGTGAAATGCCTTTTGCTTTTCAGGATTTTTATTCAGGAGCGTGAAAATCCAAGTACTGGAGAAGGTTTCGCTCTGTGTCAGTAGCTTTGCTTTGGGCCCGAGTACTACACATGTACCTGTACGCAGGCAGTTTCCCCGAAATCCTTTTTCTAAAAAAGAAAGGAAATCCAGTACATGATGAGGAATGACAGCAGCTTCACGCTGCAGCATGCTTCACAGAGCCGCCAGTTCTTAGAGGACTCCTGAAATATGGTTGAAGTTGTGTGGGAGCTGCCTGATTTGTCAGGTTCCCTCTTTCTCTGTCTCTCTCCTCCTCTCTCTCTCTCTCTCTCTCTCTCTCTAGCCGCCTACAACTGCAAGAGGAAAACACAAAAAGAGACACCAGAGCTCCTCCTTTCAAGCACAGTCTATTCCCTCTAAACCCCCTCCCTCTCTCCAATCAGAGTACTCACCAAAGAGCAGACTGAGCTTTGATTTGCACCCTGAAAGGGAACGGGTGAATTTTTATTAAGCGCCGAGGTTACAATTACACATCTCTTCATCCCCTCCCTCTTGCCTTTGTCGTTGGTGAGAAGCAAACAGCAGAATATCCTGGCAGTCAGAGCCAGGGAGCGTGTCAGTGCAGTCTTCAAATTGTCATCTGCCTCCTCCCCAAATTGCCTTGCCTCCTCTTTCCCCTCCCCACCTCACTTTACCTGGCAGGATTCTCAAAAGTGATGCGAAAACGGAGACAATTGCCTTTGTGCATCCCGCAGTACCTGTCACCAGCCTACAATTGAGACATTAATCATCGTCCTGATTATGGTGAAAAGATTTTTTTTTCTGCCTCCATTTTATTTCTGTGGATGGGGGGAAAAAAAAGAGTGTCTGGAACATAGAATGGCAGGCAGAGGCAATAATGACGAGACGAGATGGATTCCTAAAGCATTATCAGCTGCTATCCTAGCTGATCAGAAAGCCACTTCAGCATGGCTCTGAAGTGAAGCACTTCAGAAACACATGCAATCAGATGATGTTCCCAGCAATCAGTGTCGAAGACCTCCCCAGACACCGCTTTTAAGAGAATGCCAAACTTAAACAGATGATAAAAGCCTGCTTTATACATGTACCCCTACTCCACTTAAACAGAGAAGTGAGTTGCCAGTTTATTAGATACACCTACCCTTTATCTACTCTCATTGGCCATTTTACCAGAAAAGCCTTCCATACAGATGTGCAATGTAGGCTTACAATTACTGACTAAAGCACATGGGTTGCAGCACAGTCTGCACAATGGAAAGTGACCAACATAGGACCACCACTTACAAGATGGTATTTGGGTGGTCAGTCGTTCTTAACACAGCAGCTTTTCTTTTTCCGTGCACAATTTGTATTAGTCATCTGTGCCTGGTTTCTGACCACAGCATCACTATTGCCTGGGTTTTTTTGTTTGCCACACTAACGTGCCACTACCATATCAGTATTACTGCTGTTCTGAGAGTGATCCATAACAAAAGAATATTTGGTCAGCGGTGGTGCTATCATAATCACTTTCTGTTGATGAATGAGGTCAAGGGTTGGTAATACGTTGTGGAGCAACAGATGAGCTGCAGTTTCTGTCCATCCTCCCACTGTGAGAAGACAGCCCAGTGCTGTGGGTCTGAAATAATGTGCAGTTTTCAAAAAGTAATTATAGAGAAAAAGGTATTGGTAAAAAAAGGTATTGGTAAAAAAAGAAAGAAAATTTGCAAACATAACAATGGACTGGCCACTGTAAAATCCAGAGATTGCTACTTCTCACAATTCAAGCAAATGCAACCAACTTCTAAGACTGAAATATATTCCTCCAAAAGTCTTTGAAAAACTGAAATCAAGTCTACCGATTTGGCTGGAAATTAAATAAATTAAGGTCTCTGACTGCATAGTACTTGCTATGGTACCTAATAAACTGGCAACCCATACAGCTTAATAATTCAGCAGTCTCTTCTGTTGTTCAGTTACTCACCTGGCTAAAGTCCTGTTGCATGGGTGTATAGCTGGAGAGAAACAAAGGGCATTATTCAGCATATGCCTCAAGTGCCGCTGCTTCCTCTGAGCTCCTCATTTTTAATGGAGTGCCCTGACCCTCATCCTCCAGCATGGAGCCTCAGCAGAGTCTTACGTTAACAGCCTGCCTCCTCCATGCAGAAATCCCATAAGCTGCTCTTATTCTCACTTTCCATCTTTGCCTTTGTCTCAGCTTCCAGCTGAGCCAGAGCTACAAGCCTGGCTTTTTTTAATGCAGAACGCACATGTCTGTGTGAAGGTTTATCTTGAGGTCTGAAGCTGGTTTCAGTCTTGCTGTTGGCCGAGATGACCCTGCAAGCTTTAGTGTAGGTGGCCTGTCACCTTACAGTACCTGTTCTTTTTTTCCCAGTAATTAAAACCATGAGCAGAGAGGGTGAAGCTGAGATTACCCTGTTAAAGATGTCAGGCAGGTGACTTCTGCTGACTCATTCTGGAGGATCCTGGCAAGTCAGAGAAGAATCCAGCTATTTTTAATGGTCAGAGAAGATCCCAATTAGTTTCACAATGAAGAAGCTGCAGCAAGCATACTGTTCACGTACTGCCATGAGAGTAATACTAAAATTACTGCCATTTCCATAGTATCTAGTCTATTAGGTCCACCCACCTTAAACAGGCCATAGTATTTATTTTTTTCTGCTTAATGTCTTAAGGCCTTTAAAACTACATCACATATCTACTGATTATAGGACCAATTGAATTCTTTTTTATGGATCTATGTGCTGGAAAGATGGTTGTTCGTAGTGGGGAGCGGGAAAAACTGGCATGGTGAAAAAAGCTCAATTGTGGTCGAAAACCAAGCAGCATCCAGCCAGTTTGGACCAGATGGTATTGTGAGCCAGCACTAAATTGCTAGTGCGGGTGCTGTTCCAGGCAGCATGAGGCGCGTTGCTGTGGTAGCATCTGTCCCTGCTCTCTCTCACATGACACTTCCACTGAGGGAGGAAGAATGAATAGATCTAAATTCAACAGCAGAGCCCTGAGCATACCTCTGAGACATTGAGAGTAGCTGAGAATGCTATCCTGGTCCATGAGGTAGAATGCAAGAGAATCTTTCATATGGAATTAGTCTATATATGTTCAAGTTTCCTGCAATTAAGTGGTATTCAGCAAAAGAAAACGATAGCATGTTCATTGTATGTGGAGTCTTGCATGTTATGGTCCTTTGATGCTTTTTAATGAGAAATCTATCAACACTATGGCATGACTACATAGGTGAGCAACAGTTTAGCTAAAGAGTCTGTGTTTGTAGCTGTGTTGCCCCCAGTGTGACCTCTGCTTGACAGAAAGCCAGAGGCTCCTGATGGCTTTGGCTGCATAGAAAACTTGCGCAGTAGGGCGATATTATGGTGCCAGAGATATTGAGTCACATTTGTTTTTAAACAGACTGTCTTGATGGAAGTCTTGAGTGGAATCACAGCAGAATAATGTTGAATGTCTCCATGCTGCAATAATGTTGGAACAGTGTTTTTATTAACATGAACTCTCAACTGGACCTCACTTTCTTCTGAAAGCAGACAATGTTAAACAGTTTTGGTCTCTTATGTATGAGGCCATTTTCTGAAGAAACCTTACCACAAAATCTGCAAAAACAAACTGAAAAATTCCACCCCATAAGCAAAGGCTCCTTTTTTTTCCCAAATGTCAAACTGTTTTTGTGATATTGCAGAAGTCAATGTTGCAATAAGGATTTACAAACAATATATTGTACATCCCTACTAGTAACCAGCAATGAATTCAAACACAAACATTAAAACTTAGCAGTGCTGAATTATCTGACATTGTTAATAATAAGATGTCAACAATAAGAAATCATTGATAAATATGTCAATTTTTCTTTTACATTTTCAGATTATAGTCCAACCTAGAATGAGTTAATGAGCTAACCTGAAGAGTGCAGCAGTTCACTTATAGTGTTAATATGTATTTTAATATACATATTAAATATTATATCACTCATTTTAAGCTATTGTTTATTAGTGTAATTAGTTTAGCTTCGTGTTGTTTATGGGCAGGCGTAAGCAAAGTGGCGCATTTTATTCCACGGAGGAATGATTTAGCTCTTGGTAATGAGTACCACAGTTTGTCAAAACATTGGCAGACATTGTATTGTTATAGCTCTTCACGTTTACAGGCCACATTCACGCTGATTAATCAATTAGTTGTTGATTCACATGAATTTAATTCCTTTTTTACAGCCCTAAACCTGAGTAATGCATCACTGACTAGTGTAATGAAGTACCCTGCTGTATCTTGTCAGACTCCTGGGGTTCATCACACACACAATCCAAACTCAAAAGAAGTTATGGTTGGCAGGCATGAGTCACTAGACTTCTATCAAAAATCATAGACTTTTGTCTTTTAAACAATATAAGAAGAGTCAGTTTGGAAAAAAAGATTTAAGCCATGTCTTTAAGCCTTATTTACATTTTTTTAGGTCTCAGTACATTAGAGACCTAATGATTACAAGCTAATGATGCAAATACAAACTAAGCCATATATCCATCTCCATAAAGGAAAGAGTTTGGAAACAAAGGCCAAATCCACTAGAACGACAAACAGACCAAATCTCCCTGACACACAGACATCTGAATCTAGAGGCTCGTGTATGTTTGATTTTTTCACATCTGCAAAATCAAGTTTGCGTGGTCAAAATGAGTTTTGCATCGATCGTTCCCCTGGCATGCAGGTATGGGGTGTGGCAATCGCCGTGCTTTGAAGATATTTAGCTCTAATTAAGTTTACCCCTGGAGAGCGGGAGAAGAGAGGGAGATGAGATGAAAACCTCACAGCACAGCGAGAGATTCACAGCAATCAATTTTGTTGTCTGAGAGTTAGTGGCGCTCTCTGGAACACAGAGGGGAAAGCTCAGTGTCTGGGTGTAAATGAGTGGGGGTGTGCGTATGTGACATCTACTTTGTGTGTGGTGTGTATGGAAGAGAAAAGTTTGACTTATTTGCTATGAAGATTATTGTAGTGCATAGCTAGCTGATCGTGAAGCCAGTTAGCTGCCAGACTGTTAGCTCTCTCTGTGCTGTTAAATATATGGTTGTCTATGGACACAATGTGAACGTGTTCCCAAAAAACACTGATTTGGAGAAGCATTGTGTTTAAATTGCATCTTTGTTTTAATTGCAGTGCCTTGTTGATCAAGTTGAAACAACCAAATTGATTTTATAAGTGAAAATAATACGCCCTCTACAGGTTACAAACTTAAATAGGGTATTTTCTGTTAGTGCACAATGTCTGACTATTTGCTGTTTAACATATTTGGAAAAACATATACAAATAAATGAATAAATTAAATAAACAGTAGTTTTGCATTAAAATGTGCCTGTCTGTTCAATGCAGTAGATGTTTTTTCACTTACAAAACCAAAGCATGTCAGTTAAGCAGGAGCACCCAAACTTTTGTATAAGACTGTGTGTGCACTATATATAATTTGTGCACTTATCATGTTCTATGTTTTATGCTACTGTAGCACCCAAATTTTATTCATATGGATCTTGTATGTCATTAACATTAGCTTCTTTCTTTAGCTTGCTGGATTAAGCTACTTATTTCAGTATTCACGTCATTTTCACATTAAAAAATGCATCATGTTAAGAAAAATCAGCTGGTTTCTGTCAGAAAACAAAAACTATATTTTCTCATAGAAAATGACTGAAAATCACTGTGAGTCTGTAGGGAAGCGGTGGCTTCAGTAGTGTGCCCTCTGTCATATATCTAGGTTATAAATGGGGTATAGGAGGTTAAGAAATGCATACTGAGCTCCCTTTGCAGTGAGCAGAACTTCACTTTTGTATCCTTTCTTGCACTTCATGAACATGGTAATGGCATTAGGAGGTAACTTGCAAGTTTCATTTCAGCACTTGTGAACAGGTAATTTGGGGTAAGGATCAGTTTTACATGTTCTTGCCCCATACATGTTACCAATCCACCAGTATGCCCTTCTCCAGTTCTGTACAGTCAGGAGTGCTTGGCCATTTTTTTTTACTGTTGTTTAAAATAACAAGGCACAAAGAGATGCTTTGCTGGTCCCTCAGTCATTCGAATCGTGGCTCCTTCATGTTTGATATCAGGAGCTTTGAGAAATAGAGCATGAGGACAGTACAGGGCTGTGGGTCTGCTCTTGTTTTTGTGCTGTACATCCATTTGACTATTTTAAGAGGTGTCTCTTCATTTCTTTGGATTCTGCCAACAAACTCAGAAAGAAAAAATGCTTTTGAGAGCTGTTCACATTAGTAGATGAATGCACCTCAAAAGAAATAAAGGTGTCATAAGAACCTGCTTTTAATAAGGCAGAGTTAAAAGAATAAGAGGATAGCAAGTAGATGCAATGTAGACAGATTGGAAATGTGAGAGTTACACACACAGACGCACACACTTGTTTTTCTTGCTATACATATGAGGACATCCATAGGTTTCTATTGATTTTTGTGTTACTGTAGCTAAATAGTACTACAGCTAAACCTAACCCTAACCTTCATCTCAGTATCCAAAAGGCATTGTTTCTGCTCTTTTGGTTTTTGAATAAAAAAGTAATTGTGGTTACAATGAGAGCTCAAAATTTCCTCACTTGAGCTAAAAATTTCATATCCTATCATAGTGAGGAGTCATATGTAAAACTTTGGGTAGACCTGGTTACATGTACTGTTTTCCTAATTGTAAGTATATATCCTTTACAGAGAGCACACTTCTGCCATTTTAAGGCATAATTCCTGTTTTTTTGCTTAATTTAACATTTAGGGAAACAATAAAATAAAAAAATGTCACCTCTGCAAAAGTCATGGCACATTTTATGTTTTATCTTATGAGAATGTGTTAACTAACTTTCTTTTAGGATATCAACAAAAATAAAGTTAAAAATTGTACTTTTTTATTTTACAAGAATAATAGTAACTGTGTTCATAATAATAATAATAGTAATAATAATAATTGCAATTTCTCTCTTTCTCTCGTCTCTTTGTCTCTCTCAGGTGTGTAAAGTCCTGAACACTACCACTATGAGCTGTTTCGCTCCATCTCTGACAGCAGAGTACAGACCTGGGCTGGACTCAGTAAAACACGCAGACGAGTTTGGCTTCATCTTTAATAATGTGCAGGCTCTGCTGGTGTACAACAACACCAACTTCCTGTACTATCCGAACCCCTACTTCGAGCCTCTCAGCACCAACGGAGTTTTGGAGCAGAAGCCAGGCTCGCCCATTATCTTGAAGGTAGCACTATATTCATCACACTTCATGTGAATTATGTCCTTTTAACAGAGCGATCACATCATATCAGCACGAGTCCAGCTCCTGCAGTACAGCACACTGTAGCTTTTGTGTGGACATGAAGCATCCATGATAAATAGTATAACTGGCAATAACTAGGTTTGCACATTCTGGACAAAATATTGACTATATGGATCATTCTGCCGAATTGGTTGAGAGTCAGAATTAAAAATACATTTTGGACTTTTAAGTGACTTTGACTTTAGACTAAAAGCATTTTGCTTCAAGTGACTCTATGACTTGAGTTCACTTTACTAATATTAATAATTGAACATTCCGTTTCGTCAACGTTAATACACCCTTCCAAAATTTTCCCAAATGTTTCAGTAGAGACAGTTTTGTTAGTGACAATTGTAGCTTATTTTGAACAGACCACAAAAATGTGTACATGACTACAATTTTCATCTTTGAATAGTTGTACATGTGTAAAATCATAAACTTTATTAAAACTTAAAAATGTTTAACCTCATTGCAGCGAATATGTATTTCAGTAGTGATCATTCGTAAGGTTACACACTGATTTACAAACTCTGGGACATTTACTTCATAACAGTGGGATCTATCTGCAGTAAGGGACAGGAATACAGTCCCACTTCCTGTTCTAAAATGCAGGGGTGTGACTAGTTTTAGTCCATGTCCTGCTCTAAAAAGCAGGGGTGTGGTTCCTTTTACTCCATCCATGGACTAATACTTTTTGTGGGTAGTTGCATTTTTTTCACATTTATTTTCACAAATTTAGTAGAACATACCTTAATAAATTATGATTTTGTATTTAGCACATTACTATCTTAGTTCATTCCTTTGGTTTAAATAGATCACAACAAGCACAGCAAGCGATCATACATCATGTATGTTAGTCTGCTCATAAAACATTTTTATTCCAGTCATATCAATAGAAAAGCAGGCCTTCACTGTTGGCTGCAGAGTTGAGTTGGGTCAAAATTAGCATGAAATAAACAAAAAGCAAAAAGTTTAGCTTGTTTTTACTAGCAGCACCACACTTGCTAGTTAATATTAGTAATTAGCTTTTATATTGAAAAATTGCAATTTGAAACATGAAGAATAAAACACAGTGCGCCTGTATAAACAGTGTGACCTCCTGCCTTGCAATATGATATTTTTGCAAAAATGTTATTGTGAAAAATGATTAACAAACCATTATTGTTTAACCCTTCTGGTGACCTGCAATCAGTGTAAAAACTAATTTGTGAGACATTTGTACTGCGCATGTACTGACAAGTATAATGATAGAAATAGACCTAAAGATATTGTAATATATCTTTTAAAATAACCCAGCATCTGTGTGTGCATCTCAGGGGAAAAACCTGGTTCCCCCAACATCAGGTGGAGTGAAGCTGAACTACACGGTGCTCCTAGGAGAGACCCCCTGCTCAGTCACCATCTCAGATACTCAACTGCTCTGTGAGCCCCCCAACCTTACTGGCCAGTACAAAATCATGGTAAGACAGTATGAGAAATTTACTACTACTAGAGCTGCTGCACACAGTTTTCTTTATTTATGTCTTTATAGTTATAGTACTTGTTTGTTTTTTAAAGTGCTAAGCATCACAGCGTATTGAGTAATCAAAAGTGTGAAGAGCAGAAAGAAATTATTAGATTAGATATAATAGTTATTATTGAGCAAGAGATGTTTTTATAAAAGTAACCTACACATCTCTGCAACCAATTAAACCATAAACCTTGTTTCACACGGCATTTGTGAAAGCAATGGGAATAAAACTGTTACAACTTACTCCATAATTGAAGTTAAATATAACAGACTGATAGGCTAGTTCTACAATAGAGCACAATAATAATCATTGTGTATGTGTGTGTGTGTGTGTGTGTAGGGAGCTATTAACTTCCTATATATAGTCCATAGCTCTCTATATATACCCAATGGGAGCTGTGTACCACTTTGTTACAACTAACCCTGCTGTGTGGAGGCTGTACTTAAACCTGGCTAGCTCTTACTGTAAGTTGGGCACTTCAAACCAGTAAATAATACAGACAACAAGAGGCTGATAACAGTAATATAGGTGTGAGTTCTATAACTTATACATTCTATTTAGAAAAGGAAAAAAATATCTGCCTGATTATTATGAAAATTCACAGGTGAAGTTGAGAAAGAATATGAAAAGTACCTTCTTCTTGGACCTGTTTAACTACATGAAATGTATATGTTGCATTTCACCCAACATTTTTGTTCACCACTCAAGTATTGAATTACGGACTAATAAGGGTCAGTTGGAAATGTAAAGCTACATTTCTAATAATTAAAACATAATAAGTCAGTTAAGTGAATAATAGATTAATGTATTACAGTGTTTGCTCCTCTTATATTCTGTGAGTGACCGTTTTTGAACTGTTTTTGAATGTAGGCCACATTGTGACAGTTTGTATCTTTCTGTATATTTACTGTATCAGGTGCAAGTGGGTGGTCTTCATGTCTCTCCTGGCTCCGTAAACATCCTGTCAGATAGTCTCCTGACTCTGCCTGCCATCGTGAGCATCGCAGCGGGTGGTGGCCTTCTCCTCATCATCGTCATCCTCGTCCTCATCGCCTACAAGCGCAAATCCAGAGAAAATGACCTTACACTCAAACGGCTGCAAATGCAAATGGACAACCTAGAGTCCAGGGTCGCGCTGGAGTGCAAAGAAGGTGAGAAGACTGATTACACACATGTTTGGAAATACATTAGTGCAGCATTACTCTGAACTTACACTAATCTGTGCATCATGTTCCAGGCACAAATTCAGCATCTTTCACTTTCTTTAGTACCACTACTTTCAAGTACACACCCAAGATGTCCTCCCGAATCACTGTGCCACTCCATTTGGCCCTATTTTCAGACGCTCAATTTCACCTCAATTACAGTAGTCTTCTGCGGCTAATGATGTAGCTTAATGACACATATTGAGCCTTCAGCCATGGATGATGTAATGCACACGCAAGCTGCTCATTTAGCTCTGTTTGTATTGAAGTGAGCTTTATCATGAGGTCAGTGCTGCACATACACACACATTCTTACAGGCTGAGCCAATGTGTAGCACTGATGGCTTGTAGTAGACCAATAAACCATTCTGTATTTTGCCCAAGTGAAGTCTGTGACTTGTGCTGTGAGAGGAATCCAAATTACATTGTGCCATGCTTAGGGCAGGTGTGTATGCCTGCATAGGTGGTGGAGAGTTTTTTATGTGTGTGTTTGAGAGACAGAGTGAAAGTTTGTGTTTGTGTGAGTGTGTGTGCTTTGAGAAAAAGGAAGAAAAAGAGAGCATGAGAGAGAGAGAGACTCCCTGAGGGTAGAGTGCTGCTCAGTCAGAATGGACCCAATTAAAGCCGCCTCACCTCTGGTCTCCATCAGCAGGGGACACACACTACAGCACACAGTCAATTTATTAACTGTGCACGTGTGTGTGTGTGTGTGTGTGTGTGTGTGTGTGTGTGTGTGTACGTGTGTGTGTGTAACATGGAGTCTACTAGTTTGAGTCTGAGACCACACTGAAAATCTGATTTTATTTTATTTTGTTTAGTAAAAAAATAAGCAGCAGAACATTTTGTGGCCTCTCATGGCTTATTGTTTTAATAAATATTAAAGAATATGTGGTATTTTAAGCTCACTTTTCAAATCTAAGCAAATATATGACATTGTATGACTACTCCTCTGGACAAAATATCTTTTTTGTAAAGTTTTTTTTGTAAAAGAACATGGTAAACTAGGTTTACCATTTCTGAACAGTAGGAATTTTAAGAATGCAAGGTTGCTACACCAACCAATAAAAACTGGACTGTTTTCCACACCTGCACATTTGACTTAGTTTTTCTTTCTCTGTTCGGCCATAGCCCAGCTGATGGTCTTCTGTCAAGCCAAAACAATGGCACGGTACAAGAATTAACTTATAGTGTCACATCTGCAGCATACAGTCAATTACCTCTTACATCAACAGTTTCAACATGCTTCCTTGTGCTTAATTTAAAAAGGAAACCCTTTCTCTCAAATATATACTTATAGGAGAAGCGAGTGAGCTGTTGCTTCTGTTTCCTTCAAATGCATTAAAAACTCTCTCCCTCCCCAGCATTTGCAGAGTTGCAGACTGACATTAATGAGCTTACCAGTGATCTGGATAGAGCTGGCATCCCTCACCTGGACTACCGCACCTACGCTATGAGAGTGCTCTTCCCTGGAATTGAGGATCACCCAGTTCTTCGAGAGTTGGAGGTACATATAAATCTTGCTCCATTAACATCTATTCAAAGCTACGAAGGTTTTTCCTTTTCCTATAAAGTTACCGCATTGGCGATCCAAGGTTTTGTGGCAACCTCAGCAATATACATATATTTATCACTGCTGTTGAGAAGTTTAAGCCCTCATGTTTATATCCAGAGTGGAATTAATATCCTCTCTCAGTTGTATTTCAGAACAGAAGCTGACATGTACACAATTCAGTGTGGAGATCTTGATCATCAAAGTAGAAACTTGAAAAAAGTGACAGCACAGACATCCCCACTGAGTGTGTACACACAGTGACCCTCTCACCCACCCACACTTGCAGCATGCCTACCGCATGCATCATTATGAGTTTGGTGCTTTGCATCAGTGACACTGTGTTTCCTTGTTCTTTTGTTGAGGTCTTGAAAATGAAACAAAAAAGCATTAAATTTTATTTAGAAAATGTGCAGCAAGCTTGTTGGAGCTAACAAGAAAGTAAAGTATTTTTCCCATCACAGCAAACTAAATCTCTAAATCTTTTAACACTTGCTTCATCTGAAGTTGAGTACTCTCATATACCTTTGCTTATTGATGCCATTTTTATCAATATGTATTTTTCTACATCATTTAACACAGCAGCTGTACATTATCTGAAAATTGATAGAAATGCTCTTAAATCACTATGAATTAAATCTTTCTTTATTTTGAATGAATCTTTACATTCATTTACAAATGTATTTGACTTCTCCTATAAATGTACCATTTTGGAGATACTTGTTTTTCTTAGATTTTTTTTGACACTGTATGATATACCATTATCTATCAAAAGTATAAATATACGGGCTCCACAAGGACTGTTACTTTTGTTTTCAGCTGTGCTATGTATTTTTCTGTGTATTTGTAGTAAGGGTAAATCCGATTTTGCTGACATTTTGCTTTAAGCTTATACAGTACCTGTGTGTGTGTGTGTGTGTGTGTGTGTGTGTGTGTGTGTGTGTGTGTGTGTGTGTGTGTGTGTGTCTGTGTGTGCGTGTGTTCGTGTGTTTGTGTTCCTGTTCCTGTATATGATGCAGGTGTCTGGTAATGGACAGCAAAACGTGGAGAAGGCTCTGAAGTTGTTTGCGCAGCTGATCAACAACAAGGTGTTTTTGTTGACATTTATCCGCACGCTGGAGCTGCAGCGCTCGTTCTCCATGCGCGACCGCGGCAACGTGGCCTCCCTCATCATGACGGCTCTGCAGGGAAGGCTGGAGTATGCCACAGATGTGCTCAAACACCTTCTCTCAGACCTCATTGACAAAAACCTGGAGAGCAAGAACCACCCCAAACTGCTGCTGCGCAGGTACAGCACAGTACACACACACACCGTAATAATAATAGTAATGACTTATAGCACCTTTGATGATTAAACATACAATAAACATACAAAATCACTACAGTATGTAGGTTGCAGTGTTCTGTTTATGTTGTTTTGCTCTATTCTGTATAGCAAGAGATTATAAATGGCTTTTATGATCTCCCACATGGGTTACATTTTAACTTTTGGTCTGCTGCTTCTCAAACTGTTCGAACACATCTGACTGGAACAGAAGAGTGAAAAGATCAAACTGCATTTTTAAATCACTGTTTCTCATTTTCCATTTAAATGTTTTGTAAAGTCTAAGATATTTACATTGTGGAGCTGTATAATTTTTTTTTTTTTTTTATCAAAATTTTTGCCCAATTTTCTCTTTTTAGTCTCTTTCTCTTTCGCCGAAATTTTGGTGCATCCCTCACGCATATAGCTGTGAAAGAGCCCATAATAATTTACTGGAGTTTGTCATGCTCAGAGTGATGCAGTGTTGCTATTAGAGTTCCCCAAATGCCTAGACATGCTAGCTGGCTAAAGGTTATTAACAGAATCCTTTGAGAGTGTAGCAAAAAGCACAGACAGTATTTACAGCTTCTGTCTGCTTACAGGTCGCAATTATTTTAATAAATTCATAGCCCAACACACAAATACTGTTTACATTCTGTAAAAGTTCTTTAATTGGTACACTGAATGTACAAGTCTTTATTTTTGTCATTAGCAACCAGCAGTTTGGAGCTGGTTATAATTATGTTTAAGTCTGCAGTTTTAAATAATTGACTCGCTTGATGTGTGTTTCAATGTTATTTAAACATAAATGGTAAAACACGTGTAATTCTTCTTTTGCTGGAAACAGTAATGTTAGACATCTTGGTGCAGCATAGTCCTTTAGACATTCTGACATGTAAGAAGGTGCTAGTCCATTAAAAAACAGATAAAAGAATTTTTTTAATTTTAAAATTTTTTCAAAACTTTCTCAGTTGCATATGAATCACCCCAATCTGTTTATGTATTGTAATATGAATTGTGTAAGTTTATTATTAAATCCACTCTTCAGAAAGAACACATAGTCACACTCTTGCACACTCTACTTAAGATGTAGATTGCACATGCTGAAATGGAACTAATTGACCAAAGGGCACATTGTCCCGTTATCTCACTCCAGCTTATGGCTTGTAACATTGTGGGAAGTAATGAGGAGCATAGCAGTGTTAGGATGTCCTCTTTATGTCTCTCTCTTTCACTTTCTCTCTCTCTGATTCCTTCACTCTTTTCCCCACACACTCTCTCTCTCTCTCTCGTCCCCTCTCTCTCCTTGCGCAGAATGCAGTGCGGTTGTCAGTGTCATTTATCGTCGCTGTTCTGCCGACTCATAAAACATTTAAAAGCAGCTGGGCTTCGGTCCTGTCTCTCTTTCTCTTTCCCTTCCTTTTCCCCATCCATCTCTCTCTCTCCCTCTCTCTCTCCCTCCCTCCCTCCCTCACTCCCGCTCTCATTCTCTCCCTCTGTCTCTCTCTCTCTCTCTCTGCTCCCTGGCTTCTAACCTTCTCTGTCTCCACATTCAGCTTTTTTCAGAGCAGCCAGGTTGAAGTGTCAGTTGAGCCAGGCCTAGTTTTTCTAGCTTAGCTTCGCTAGTGCTGACTATAAAGTGATACGGATTGGTTAATTGAAGCCCCCAAAGGCCCAGATGCCATTGTCCAGTCTTGTAGTACCACTGTGAATGAGGGTTGAGTGCATTGTGCTTTGAGCTTGAATAGAGTTGCTTCTGGTTACACTATTTGTGCAGCAGTACTGAATCACTGGAATCTTAACAAGCACTCAGTGCTAAAGGCCCATGTCTGTGTTTCTCTTTTTGTTGGTGTTTCTCTTTTTGTCTCTCTCTCTCTGTCTCTCTCTCTCTCAACAAATGCCTAAGTTTATAAGTTTTAATTTAAAAGGAGGTCACAAATTATTTTTTTATGACATTCTGTGAAAGAACAATAATTAGTAACAAATAACAATTAGTATGAAACAACAAAGTTAAAGAATTTAAGCATGAAATAAATAAATAAAATGAACTACAAATTATGTTTGAATTAATCTTCCTACCTCTCTTTATCTCTCTTATTTCACCCCCTCCCCCTCCCCACACTCTCCTCTCCTTCTTGATAGTTTAATTCATTGGTGTGTTTTGCAACATGAAGCAGCTCATTAATAGTCAGAGAAAATATATGCACGCACATAGATCTTAGCAGCAGAAGCGAAAAACATGGATTATGCTGTTATTTAATGTGACAGACGCGGCTCTCTTTCATTATCGGTCATCATTAGGAACATAATACAGTAATCCTCCGGTGCTGGGAGGCCCAGCCACCAGCCTAAGAAGAACCATAGTTTTACTTAACAATTAGTATTTTTTTCATTGTTCTTCTTTTATTATTTAATTATCTTCCAGATTTTCAGGATTATCAATTCAACATGCTGCTTTTGGATTCTCACTCTGCCAAAAGAAGCAGAAGAAAGAATAAGACAGAGCTGCTGCTCTAAAAGCAAGAAACATCTGTAGTGAGAAAATTGCACAGAAGCCTCAACAACTAACCCTTTGACTTGATTGTATCTTTCATTCTTTTTGAGAGACTTACTTTTAGTTTTTCAGTGCAATTTCCAGGAATATTTTTCCACACGCGCAGTTAAACTGAAGTTCAGTCTTAGACGTTATTTGTATTTTCTGCCTATAGTGATCCAGTTAATCTCGAACACATTTACTGATGTTGAGATCTGGACTCTTGGATGGTTAGTCCATTGTTCTGAGAACATCAGCGCCTTTTTTATTTTTAATTGTCACTATTTTTTCTTTTTTTCTATTGCCTTTTCTCAGTAACTGTTTTGTGACATCTACACATCCTTTCAGAAATATTTGTTTTACATTTACAACTTTCTCTACACTCTTTATTTTACACCAGCAGGTGGTGATCGGACACGATTGGAACTAATTAAATTTTTTCTAGACACTCCTGACATTCATACACATTCCTCTGTTGTGGAGGTATGTTTAAAGGGGTGATTTTGCATCATCATTTAACATCAAAGTATTTAGAGTTGATTTTGTATCTCATAGAGTTATAAAGTTAGAGGGATTTAAAGGGAGCTGTGCTGGGAAAAAACACTACTATAGATGCCAGGTTAGGTTTTAGACAGAGAGCTCAAAGCCAAGTCTAGCTCAGCATAGATGTGTGTATTAACTGACTAATCACTTTCAAAGACCTCTCTCTCTCTCTCTCTCTCTCTCTCTCTCTCTCTCTCCCCCTCTGTTATACTTAAGGCATTCAAAGGAAATAGAAAAGGGAGAAAAAACTTGTTTGTGAAGTTACAAAAGTAACCCACTAAACTACTTTCATGCTGCGTAATTTAACAACATTTCCTTGAAATTAGAACAAAGGACTTTCCCTTTTTCTCTGGGAGAAAATATGTATGTCAGAGACACCCTCAAGGCAGTTGCTTGCACATGAGACATCTTGAGGAATTGTGCACCATGTCAACAGAGTGAGTAATTTATTTTCCTGAATTGACCCACTTGCATTTAATCATAACATAATTTAGCAAATAATGAGGATGTGGACTTGTCCGGTGCTTCTAGCACTTTCCTATGTTTTGCCTAGAGCATGGTAAGCTCCATATTTAACCTTTCCAACAGGATTTTGTCTATATTTGATCATGTAAAAGGCATGTACTACAGGCCTGGACCAGGTTTGAGAGCAGGGTTGCACTGACAGCTAACCACAATTAAATAGATCCTAAACACTGGTGAAGTGAGTTTACTTCTTCATGCTGAAATAGAGAGAAGCATGTTTAAATCATACACCTTGCTTGTGGCTCCATTTTTCTGGTACACAGAAAAAACACAAGCGACAACAAAAATCGGGTTACCCATGCCTCAGTGGTTGGTTCCTCTAGCCCTGCATCAGTGGTTAGTTCTCAGCCTAGCAGTGACACTGATGTGTAAAATTCCAGCATCACCACTGTGCCTAATACAACCTTTTAATGCATATTCATTGAGAATGTCAATTTATTTTATTTATTTTATTAATTCCATAATCCTGGTAGATCTACTCCTATTTTATGTGGTAGGTGGACTTTAAAAAGCAGGCCGTCCGTTCTATCTTAAAAAATGTAGTGTACTTTTGAGTCTTTCTCATTGTTTTTATTTTTCTATGCTTTCCAGTACTTTCCCCCACCCACCTGTGCTGGCAATGTTCTCGCTGTGTGACATTTCTGTTCCATTATCTCATAACATCACTGTCTCTCATTGTCCCTCTGTGTAGCTTCAACTTAGTTATGACTTTGCAGGCACACTTTTAGCTCAGTTTGTAGGATGTTATCTCTCTCTCTCTCTCTCTCTCTCTCTCTCTCTCTCTCTCTCTCTCTCTCTCTCTCTCTCTCTCTCACTTTTCCTCCAATCTTGCCATCTCTCCCTCTCTGTCTTGATATCTGAATCTGAGGGGAATGGTGACTAAAAATGGAACGACTCCATTGCCTCAGGCTCTTTTTTCACTCCTCATGTTGTGTGAATGAGTGTGTGTGTGTGTGTGTGTGTGTGTGTGTGTGTGTGTGTGTGTGTGTGTGTGTGTTTGCATGTTATAATGAGATTTTTCAGCCATCCAGAGCAGCTGGAATGGGCTATTAGCAAGAAACATTGTTCTGTGTATCACCCCCGTCACGGAGGCATTCCATTACCCCCAACAAACATACACACACACACATACGCACATTCCCCCTCCATGTGTAATTGGCTAATGAAACCCTGATGTTCATTAATGATACTCAATTAAAAGACTGGAGGGAAGAAAGAGTCAGAAAGAAAGAATAGAGAGAGAAAGAAGAGAGAGAGTCTTTCTTTAAGTCATTCAAATATGGAGAAAAAAGACACAAAACACTTTATTTGACTTGTTTCTTGAGGATGAGACAAAGCTCATTTAACAGTGCAAATAGCTCCCATTAAGTGCATACTGATTCATTTTCTCCTCTAACTGAAGAAGATCGGCCTTTGAAAGAGAGAGAGAGAGAGAGAGAGAGAGAGAGGTTGGAAGAAGAGGAGGCATGGTGCACATTGTGATTTGTGTGCGTGTGTGTGTGTGTGTGTGTGTGTGTGTGTGTGTGTGTGTGTGTGTGTGTGTGTGTGTGTGTGTGTGTGTGAAAGAATTAGAGGCTCTTATGGAAAAGAGTTTTGGAAATATGTAAGATAATAGAACGTGATGAAGAGTTCTTGGAGATTCGCCTCTTTGAGGCTGTGAGCTTTTTTTCCTCTTTCCAATTAAAGCTCAGTCACCTTCCGTTTCAAAAGCTATAGGCCTACACAGAGCTTGAAATATTTGTTGGGCTTGGGTTGGGTTCAGATTTCGTTTGGGTTACTTATAATAGCACCTTTACTGGATTTTGGCCTGTATTTAGCCCTGCTTTTCTCCCTGCTTTATTTTTCCTCCCTACTTTTATTACCATTAAGTCTACTTGAAATCATTTATTTTCTTTTTATATCAAGAATGATTCATTCTGACAAAATATTTGCTTTCCTGTCAGCTTCCATCAAAATGTAAGGACTTTTTTCCCTCCTCTCTAATGACTGTCACTATTAAGGATGTAATTAAATAAGCAATTAACTTAAATCACTAGTCAACAGATCAATGTTTTTCGGAAGAAAACATAATGTCTCAAAAATGATAACTTTACAGGCGAAGGAAAAAGCCTTCAGTGGAGGGCTTGGAGCCAGACCTTCTTCCAATTCATTTTGGGTCATTTCTTTTAGTCCATTCCCCATGAAATTTACACATAATGTAAAAGGTAGCAGGTGTTTTCAGATTATGTCAAAAACTGAAAAACGTCAAAAATGGAGATTCTTTATTCTAGGCTTGCAAGTTAACGAATCACTCAGTAATGACAATCAGTTATCAACCAAAACAAAGTTTGTATTCCTAGTCAGTGTGCACCAGTGAGTGGGAAAATATCATTAGACCATTAATGTCATGTTCAACCTCCCCCTCCAAAAACCCCATTTATTATTGAGAGAATGAAAATGCAATGTGCTTCATATTAATTTTTTTTTTTTTTAATCTGGCACCCTGGGGTCACTCATGTTGTCGTAGTGAGGTCCACCAACGTCCTTGATGAGAACAGAGCATTATGTCATATGCCCACACTGAAAACATTTAGTGCGCTGTGGGAAGGCTCTGATTGATGAATATATTAATTAAAGCGGAATACAGGATTAATTTTGGATAGCTCAAAGTCAGGCTTTTCATTTTTTTAATTTTGTTTATCAGTGATCTGACTACTGCAGTCATTGTCACTACAAGCTAATTTAACTGACGCTATCATTGAAAATTAGGAAGGCTAAAACAGAGTCTGGATCAAAACTTCATTCCCAGTTAAAACTCTACTGTACAGTATGAGTAAAATACCTATAGTTGTACCAGTATCGGGGGAGTCATTCAAAAAAGTATTCCATTAAAAATGACAAATAGTTCTAAGAAAAAATAATCTCATTACTAATTACTTCTGCATTACTCTCTAAACCCTGTACAAATCTGCATCAGAAGGGTCAATTAATAGTATTTAGACAGAAATAATATACAGTAAGTATAACTTTAAAGGCATGTTTCTACACCTGCAAGTGTTCTGAATAAAACAGCCAGTTGAGATTAGATAAAATCATGAAAACCTAAAAACTATAGTTAGTTGGTAGAAAGTGCTTTTAATTAAATGGCCCATATCCTATATTTTTCTTGTCTTTTATTTTTTCCCTTTGAGGTCCATTTATGGGTTTCTGTCATTTTTATATAATAGAAGCAGTTATAGTTCATTTTTACATGCAAATTTTCAAGCCTCTCATTATCTCTTAGAATTACACAGCTGTTTTTGCTTCTGTGTCTTTAAGACTGATAAAGTTATTGATCTCTGTTCTGTTTGTCCGTCCTGTTTGTAGCTCATTCAATATGCACTCAAATTTGGAGCAATCCTTATTGCTTCAGCATGAGTGGGTGGGGCTAAATTACCGTAGACAGTGAACGGTGGTAATGATAGCTTGGGAATTTAGTGTACTCTCATCTCCAAAGTCGGACCAAATCGGCTGTCGGTCAAATATAATCTTAAAACTATCCATTTTCTGTTTGAGGCAAAGTAAGAAGTAAAAATGTTCAAATAGCTTGAGCATCTCCTACAGCTGTCAAAGTGGTTACTTAGCAATGGCGTGATACAGTGTGGCGAAATAACAGCATGATTAAAATGCTTCGCAACCAATTCATTGTGTGGCTGGAACCAATTGTTGTATAAATGTAAGTACATTTGTATTTGTGACATCACAAGCTGTTTTGACAGCCATATAAGGATTATATGGGCTGGAGAAATATTTACATATTATATGTAAATATTCTAAAATCTAAACGGAAAATTCAGTTTTCAACGACGTCGTCCATGTGCAGCTCTGAAAGAAGGTTACAGTTGAGAAGGACTAGGAACCTGGTGATTGTTGAAAATATTTCAGTGCTAGTCATATTTGCAAAAGAAGCAGCATACTAGGAGGCATGAGTTCTGTATAGCTCTGAGCGAGTGTGTATGTGTGCGCAACCCTGCAGCTGTCAATCAAGTGGCTGCCTGTGATTGCAGGAATAATTATGATAAAGGCACAAGAACCTCCATCTGCCTATGCCTGATGCAACCGACATCAAACATGCTGTCGTTCAGCTAGATGTGTGTGTGTGTGTGTGTCCACCAGTCTCCCAAACACACAAACACATTTAAATACACAGGGACACACACCGTAGCCCTCTGTCCAGAGCACAGTAGAAAAAACAGTTCAAAAGCCAGAGGAAGCAGCAAAAAACGAAGACATAAACATATGTTCTGTACATTTGGAACCTGTGCACACACATACACATGTCCATCTCACTATGTAATCACATAACAAGTTCAGCATAAAGATGCTCTTTTCATAAAGGTATGAAAAGAGTCAGTGAGGGGTTTTCACCCTTCTAACTCCAAGTTACATCACTCTCTCATTCAGTCTCTCTCTCTCTTCCTTTATCTCCCCCCCCCCTCTCTCTCCTAGATCAGGGAACAAAAGTTCTCTTTTTAGCCTTGGCAGCCTGGAATACATTTACAGGAGGAAGAGTTGACTCAGACACATTCATTTGATATTTTTATAGAAATAGCGCAGTTTGACAGGCTTGTTTTATCGTTCTC